>NC_091207.1:26741152-27041152 GCF_040958095.1 Procambarus clarkii
TTTTAACTCCAATAAACAAAATTGACCTCATACATAATGAAATGGGTAGCTTTATCATTTCATAAGAAAAAAATTAGAAAAAATATATTAATTCAGGAAAACTTGGCTTATTAGGCAAATCGGGCCTTGCATAGTAGGCCAAAAAGTGAGTTCTGGCTACTAGGTACGACATATATATATATATATATATATATATATATATATATATATATATATATATATATATATATATATATATATATATATATATATATATATATATACAAATTGCTATTGTAATATTCGAATGTGAAATATTGAAGGAATAAATTTCAATTTTAGGGCTGGAGAATTTAAAAAGTTATATTGTGCAAATCCTTAACTCCTACTAAAACAATAATTTCTTACTTCTCGAGACTTTGAATTTGCTAATAACACTATTAACACAAATAATGCACAATAAAATTACTGTGAAAAGTAGGAAGGTTGAAAATGACTCAGAGAAGTTGAGTGGAGTATATAACCAGCTCCAATATTTAAAAAAGTCACTGAATGGTTAATATATACGATGTTGTGGATATTTTTAGGAAAATCACTGTTAGAACATGGCACAGGAAGGCTCATCTATCAATTACTTATCTCGGGGGTGCAATTCATGAGAATCACCAGTAGCCAAATTAGGAGAAACGTCGTGAAGGTGCGTGAAAGCGCACATGCAGGGTTTGTTTTCGTTTTGTTGCGGCAGGCAGTGCTCCTAGCAGCTGTGCGCGAAGCTCTTCTTGGACCCTGCACTGGAATTGATGTTAGAAGAGCGACGATAAATGCTGAGACGACGATATTGCGTCGATGGCGGTGGAGGAAGCACGATTTGCTAGGCAGGAGTTCACAGCAAAATGATGTAGCAGGGGGGCTGTGGCGATGGTGAGAGGAGGCCAGGTGGCGACACCAGTCAGACATTTGCAGTCCACCAATTATTCTCAAATAACTGTACAACACACACACGATGATCAGTTGATACTTGCGACGATGACTGACGTGGATTGCAGTAGCTTGAACACTCACATGTCTTGATGCTGTCGGCTTGGGTTATGATTGTGGTGGTGGCAAAGGTTCCAAGATGGTGCGGAAAATTAAAAAATGCCGGCGGCAAATTACTCTCTCCTCACTGATGAAACTTCGTTCTCACTTGTAAATATTGCGCCTTACTTCAGATAACGTTGACCTAGAGTAGTGGCTAATGGTAGGATCCCGGACTGACACAATAATTGATGTGTGGGGGGCAGGATGGCAGCTTATGGCGGTGGGAACATTATTATTATTAACATCTTTATTGACAAAATTAATTACAATTTTTCCTAATCTGAGGATTTCAATTAAGTCTTATTAAAGTGAGCATAATGCTGATATTCACTGTCACGCAGGACAGAGGGTCATACACAAGACAATAGGTCTAAACTGTAGGCGGGAGCACATATATATCATGGTTACAATCAATGTTTTAATGTATGAATATGTGATAAAAACTTTCTATTGTGCACTGCCACACTAGGGCAGGGATGGGTTCATAAGTGATGCAGCTTGGATGTAAATTAAATAAAATTGTTCTTCATTCTTTAAAATGGACAAGCAAATTTTGGATAAATTGTTAGGATGTTGTCCAGAACACCTGAATCAATGAAATAGTTACACAGTTGGTGATACAATAGACCAGGAGGTCTAAAATCTTTTACGGTTTCACATTCAACAATATAGTGTTCTAGTGAATGCATTAGAGGTTTATCACAGAGTTTACAATCTGAATATTCTGGTAGTGGCTCAGCCTCACTAACCTGCCAGATGTGTCTATAGCCAAGGCGAATTCGCGCAATGACTACATCACATTGCCTGGTCCGGTTACAGTGCTGACCATACAAATACCTATTATTACAAAACTTGTCATAGCTTTTAATACTGCAGCTTTCAGTTCTCTAGGCATTTCTTAGTTCTTCTAAATCTGAATTAATTTCTTTAATTTGTATGTTTCTAATAATTGCATTAGATTGTAACACTGTAAAAGTGTTTGGTTTAGGTTAATACATACATAGAGTACATGAGTCACAGACAAGGATCTGAGAGGCGCCAGTTGTCTGCCCGAGATCTCACATCTCAAAGCGTTAATGACCCCAAGTGACCTGAGGTCAGATCATGATAATTTCACCTTGCTTCCGCTAAGCGTATAATTGGAGCCGGGTAGCCTTCAAACATGCCGACGTTTAAGGAGTGGCTTGGTAGTGCCGGAGGCTATCTACTTGTGGGCGGAGTTAGCTACTAGGTTCCCCAATATAAACTCGGAGAGCTATCCAGCATAAGGCATTAACAGACAGAACAGACAGAACGGCAGTCAGGAGAGCAGTGCAGACGGGAGGCTGTCGGCCGGCAGGGGCGAGACAGTCTCTGTCAAGCTACAGACCCCCCCCCCCTCTCTATTCAACTTAGACTCAGTCCTCGGTGAGTGAACATTAAGGTGACTTGGTCGTGTTTACATATGTTGTGTGATGATCAGGGGCAGTCAAGTTGTAGGGTTCTCGAATTCTTGGATAATGACTCTCTTTAACATTTTAATTGAATTGCTACATTATGATACTTCATGTGAAATATAATTATGAATTTATTATTTAAATTGTGTTTAACTTTGTTCCCTAGAGCTTTGAGTTGAGGTGAGAAAGCCTCGGTGGTTACTAGATTCAAGATATTAATGAGTACTTGTTTGGAGTTGATACATGGTACAGAGGGAACATACTAATAATGAACTCATGATAACATCCTTGGAGAATTTTGTGATACAGGCAAGTTCCATTCCTTGTCTTGTATGTAATGATCATGAATGGATGGTGGCAGCATTTCGTCTTCTACTATCTACTCTTCTACTTATACTATCTACTCTTCTACTTCTACCTATCAACACCTCTCCCTCCACCCCCTCTCTAAACTCTCACTTTCAACTAATGACCCTCCTCGCTCCTCCCACCTCTCTACCTCTCACCCCAAACCCTCACTAATTACTTCACTTTTCATTTCTTTCCTTTCGTTTCCTCTTATACGTTTGTGGCAATGATTATGTATTCTAGAGTTCTCTCTAGAGTTTCGGGTAACTGATCAAGTGACGGCGCCTTGTAGTCTTAGCACCTAGGTAGTCAATTACCTAGGTTACAAGGTGTTGAACGAGAGAGGTTGCCTTAGGAACTCTGGGAGTGCTCTAGAATAGTTAGCTAACTGGGGACGGGATAACGGACTAGAGAGAGCTGTTTCCCCCGGCCTCGTTAGTTAACTGGGGGGTGGAATAATGGACAAGATAGAGTTATTTCCCCCACCCCCCGTTACAATGTTGGCAGCGGTGTTGAACAATGTTGTAGGTAGTTGGTGTTCTTTTAACATTGTTCAGTCCCACGTGTCTTTTTGCCGCTCAGGCGCTATCAGGGAGATCTTGACAGGTGTTTATTATTCGCGATTTAGCGAGCTTTTTTCAGGTTAGGAGATGGTGATTCTCTGGTGTTGTGTTTAGTGATTTTGTGAGTTTTGTGTAGTTCAGGGAATGTTCACCAGAACTTGCGTGTGTAGTGATTTATGTTAGTAATAAGATTTGGCGATTTGGGAACTTAGCGGTGTTGGTAGTGCAGGTCAGCTGAGTGTGACAGGTGACCTCGCATGTCCCACGGGGACACCCAGCCACCGCTGGTCTCCAGGTCAGTGGGGAGTGGCAGGTGTAGTTTTTAAATAGTTTAAGTAGTGGTTCTGCTCAGATTATTGCGATCGACTGTTTTACTCCATTTGAACGCAATAACCCGAGGTGTACTGGTATTGTACAGCATGCTAGGGGGAGGCTTAGTATGTCAGTAGACTTCACGTTGGGGACGCTCGACGTTAGATAGTCTGGTCACAGGGGTGGCAACAGTTTGGAGTTGTTGACCGGCGGAGAAGCTAGGGAGACACTCTGGGTCACGTAGGTGGCTGTAGGTTAAGGGTGGGAGTAATGGTTAATTATGTACTTAAGATTAGGAAAGGTATAGTTAAGTTAGGCTAGTGTTTGTCTATTAGTGTTTTTTTTTTTTTTGTGACAAGTTAAAAGTAGTGATGACCTTATTCTCTCTTCTCTAAACTTTCCTCTGTTACTGTTTTATGTTCCACCAAGTCAATATCATTCAGAGTTAATTGGATTATTAAAAAAATTGAAGTGTAGTTGTTGCCAGGAGGAGAGCGTTATAATATAACTGTGTAACCCTATACAAACTACAGGGTCACACAACAGCATGGAACACGGGTATTGTCGCCTTTATGTTCAATTCACAGGTGGGAGCCAGAGGAGAGGCGCGACGCATATACAGAAGAGGGAGACGGCTGCCGTGTACCACACTCAGGGGCGTTTATCACCACCACCACGACCAGCCCCACTACCTGGAGGTCATGGCTCCACCACCACCACCACTACCCCGGGGACCCCAAGATGCAGTCCTCTCGGTCGGTCAACATTGGTCTACCCAGTGGACCCCAGGACGGACGGACCCCAGTGGACCCCAGGTCGTTCTGCAGACGACCCCAGACGACCCAGTAAAGATGGAAGAGGAGCAACAACGACCCCAGTCTGTCCCACCAACATCGGTCTACCCAGGATGGACCCCAGGACGGACAGACCCCCAATGGACCCCAGGTCGCTTGTCTAAGACCCATGGGAGGAGGAAGAGAGAAGAAAGAAGAAAGAAGAAAGAAGGAAGAAGAAAGAAGAAAGAAGAGAGAAGAAAGAAGAGAGAAGAAAGAAGAGAAGATAAGACAAGCTGAGTGAGACATGATACCTAGTGTCCCTTGCTGGTGTCAGCATCATTGCATGGAGCGTAATTGCAAGACAGGATCGTTTGCCTTAACTGGCCGCCCCTCCTACAAGCATGTTGCTCTGTTGAGTGATTCTTCCTGTGTCATGCGGACTTGATGTGGCTGTCAGAAGTAGCTCTCTGAAGGAGGCGTGCTGGAGCAACAGGGAGGAAGAAGAGTAGGATGGGATTTCTACTGTTGGCAACTATATGAAGGTCTCGAAACTTGTAGTCCCTATAGCTGTGAAGAACCCCAATATACGTCTCTCATGGTGACTGACGTAGGGCCAATTACAGATCAGCTGGGACAACCGAATTCCACGGTCCTGTGCGCAGTTCAAGTAGTAACGGCTTTCGGGTTGACCAAGTATTGTTGTGCGTTAACGACGGAGAAGCGACGGAGGCAGTTGTGTTGAAGAAATGTGGTACAGGATTATCTACAAGACCAAGCAGTGACGTCGCCCAGCCAGAGACAATGGACGTCTGTCTATATATTTCATTTTTAGAGTAGGATGATGTATATTTGTTTAGCTAGGATGTATTTTTTTTTTTTCGTTAATAAAGTTGTCGCACACAGCTAGCTTGCTTTAGCAGTGTTGCAAAAACTTTATTTCGGGGAGAAGGGGAGATGTAACACTGTAAAAGTGTTTGGTTTAGGTTAATACATACATAGAGTACATGAGTCACAGACAAGGATCTGAGAGGCGCCAGTTGTCTGCCTGAGATCTCACACCTCAAAGCGTTAATGACCCCAAGTGACCTGAGGTCAGATCATGATAATTTCACCTTGCTTCCGCTAAGCGTATAATTGGAGCCGGGTAGCCTTCAAACATGCCGACGTTTAAGGAGTGGCTTGGTAGTGCCGGAGGCTATCTACTTGTGGGCGGAGTTAGCTACTAGGTTCCCCAATATAAACTCGGAGAGCTATCCAGCATAAGGCATTAACAGACAGAACAGACAGAACGGCAGTCAGGAGAGCAGTGCAGACGGGAGGCTGTCGGCCGGCAGGGGCGAGACAGTCTCTGTCAAGCTACAGACCCCCCCCCCTCTCTATTCAACTTAGACTCAGTCCTCGGTGAGTGAACATTAAGGTGACTTGGTCGTGTTTACATATGTTGTGTGATGATCAGGGGCAGTCAAGTTGTAGGGTTCTCGAATTCTTGGATAATGACTCTCTTTAACATTTTAATTGAATTGCTACATTATGATACTTCATGTGAAATATAATTATGAATTTATTATTTAAATTGTGTTTAACTTTGTTCCCTAGAGCTTTGAGTTGAGGTGAGAAAGCCTCGGTGGTTACTAGATTCAAGATATTAATGAGTACTTGTTTGGAGTTGATACATGGTACAGAGGGAACATACTAATAATGAACTCATGATAACATCCTTGGAGAATTTTGTGATACAGGCAAGTTCCATTCCTTGTCTTGTATGTAATGATCATGAATGGATGGTGGCAGCATTTCGTCTTCTACTATCTACTCTTCTACTTATACTATCTACTCTTCTACTTCTACCTATCTACACCTCTCCCTCCACCCCCTCTCTAAACTCTCACTTTCAACTAATGACCCTCCTCGCTCCTCCCACCTCTCTACCTCTCACCCCAAACCCTCACTAATTACTTCACTTTTCATTTCTTTCCTTTCGTTTCCTCTTATACGTTTGTGGCAATGATTATGTATTCTAGAGTTCTCTCTAGAGTTTCGGGTAACTGATCAAGTGACGGCGCCTTGTAGTCTTAGCACCTAGGTAGTCAATTACCTAGGTTACAAGGTGTTGAACGAGAGAGGTTGCCTTAGGAACTCTGGGAGTGCTCTAGAATAGTTAGCTAACTGGGGACGGGATAACGGACTAGAGAGAGCTGTTTCCCCCGGCCTCGTTAGTTAACTGGGGGGTGGAATAATGGACAAGATAGAGTTATTTCCCCCACCCCCCGTTACAAGATAGTCCAAAGTCATAATCAGTGTTTTCTTGCCTGCAAGCCTCATTGGCCAATCGATCTTCTTGAGGTTATCTTGAGATGATTTCGGGGCTTTAGTGTCCCCGCGGCCCGGTCCTCGACCAGGACTCCACCCCCAGGAAGCAGCCCGTGACAGCTGACTAACACCCAGGTACCTATTTTACTGCTAGGTAACAGGGACATAGGGTGAAAGAAACTCTGCCCATTGTTTCTCGCCGGCGCCCGGGATTGAACCCGGGACCACAGGATCACAAGTCTAGCGTGCTGTCCGCTCGGCCGACCGGCTCCACAAAGTCATGTTTTCCAACTCCAAAATGGGATGGGATCCACACAAATTTTATACAATAGTTATTATCATTGCCAAAAATTCCATTCCATTTTATATAACAAGCTACTTCAGACATACATTGGGATGGCTTATTTAAGGACTGCAGGGCACTTTTAGAGTCACAGAATATCACTCCTCCACCATTGAGCTTAAGGTACTCAGTGGCTAGATAAATACCCAATAGCTCAGCCTGTGTCGTGCTTGTCCAGTTGTTCAATCTCTGTGTACTAGACATGATCATTTCATTCCCTTTATACACTGCACATGCACAACCTGTTTTATTAGTGCCTAACTGCACGGAGCCATCAGTAAAGGCATAGGATTCAGTTGATTTGAGATTTTGAAGATGTCTGTCAATAGCTTCTAATGTTATACATCTCATAGTTTCAGTGTTATACATTTGTTTTACACTGATGGGGGTATAATGCAAAGAGACCTGTAAATCTTTCCAAGGGGGAATATAGTGAACAGTTTTATAAATATTAAGAGACACATTTAGTTTCAGAAGATTGTAGGCACAATTACTGAGCCACACACTGTAAGGAGCTTTTTGCGGCAGATTGAGGGAACAGTCAGAATTGTTTAGAATGGATCTCAATTTAATTTGAATAGAGCTGAGGGAACCATTATTTTTCAAAGTTTTGGCGCAAAACATTGTACTAAGTAGAACTATTCTTTCGTAAATGGAAGGTAATTTTAGTTCCTTTCTCATGTTAACAATTCTGACAGTTCTAGGACAGCCCAGGATGATGCGCATGGCATCATTCTGTAGTACATATAAGCCTTATAATTGTTTAGGAGATAAATTAAAAAGATACAAGACATAACAGTCAACAACAGATCGTATAAAGGCAACATAAAAAACTACGAGCATATTTTATGTTAATGCCAAATCCTTTGCCCACAAGAGTTCTGAGAGGTTTAAGACGCTCAACTAGTTTTTTGCGCAGATTGCTGATGAGATTTGTATCATTAACCTCGACTCCAAGATATTTATAAGACTCACACGTCTCCACGGGTACTCCATTAATAGTACAGTTAACATGAAGAGAATGGGGAATAAGAACCCTTGTTTTATCAACAGAGATTATGAGGCCACATTCTACTACTTTCTTGGAGAATGCATCAAGTAACACTTGTAACCTTGGTTTACTGTGTGCCATAATACAAATATCATCAGCATAACATATAACAGTTTCCGTAGGTTGTACAGGTATGTCATGGATAAGTTTGTGCATAAGTATATTAAAGAGCATAGGGCTTAGGACACCACCTTGAGGTGTGCCTAGTTCGAATGCGTCTGCTCTTGTACTTTTAACTCCTTTAAATAGGACACTAGCAAGCCTGTTGAATAGGTAGCTCTTTATCCAACTCAGAAGATTACCTTTGATTCCAAATTCAGCAAGTTGCTCTAATATTATTTCGCCATTCGCTACATCGAAAGCTGACTTTAGGTCAATAAAGGCTGCCTGAGCCCCATCCTGGGAGTGTACAAAATACTCAGCAAAGCATGTTTGTGTGCTACACTTTGGCATAAATCCATATAGGTTAGGAGCCAGTTGACGAATCTGCCCGGTGATAGTGGTGCAGTGAATGATGCTAGCGATAGTGATAAAGTAAATTCTCCCAGCACCAGTAGTGATGCGAATGATAATCTTGCAGCTGCTGAGGCTACGCCACCTATCTCTACAGAACATGAGTGTCAAATCACCATGGGGAATGGTGTTGGAGTAGTCATTGATCCCTCACTGATACCCCTCACTAGATAATGAAGAAACCCTTGAGGTGGTTACAGGTAGAGATTTTAAGAAAGCACTAACTCCTACTCTGGTAAAACGCATCCTAAGCAAAAGTGATATTACTAAGGACACACGTGACAGAGTGTGTTATGTCGTCAAAGTGATTAACGAGCTTAAATATTACCTTAATTCCCTTGATACTTAACCATGGCTCATCAAACAAAAACAATTAAGTTTCTTTCTTGGAACATTCGAAGTGTTTATCTTCGGATAAATAACGTAATCTAGTATGCTAAAATGAAAGACGTGGATGTGATTTGTTTACAGGAACCATATACGTGCACAACTATCAAGAAGGTCCCACCCAGGAAACCTGGATATATGGCATACAACAACAGAATTGGAACTGGTATACTCACGTATATTAAGAGTGGATTAATCTGTAAACTAATTAAAAATCACAAAAGGAATAGCATACATTACCAAAAATTCTAATTACAAACTGCAAATAGCCATTTCGTACTGTATAACATATATGGACGATGTAGTGTACTTAAAGCAGACCTGCTACCGAAACCTACAGGTAACATAGCTATGTTATGTATGGGCGACTTTAATGCTCGTCACACTGCTCTTGGCGATGTTCAGTGTAACACTAATGGAAGGGTCTTCTTGAAATACCTTACTGATCATAATATTACTGTGTATGATACTGATAAACACACCCATTTATTGGGAGGTAGGATGGATTATGTGTTGGGTACAGCTTAGCAGATAGTTAAGTCAACGTTAAGCTCATCCCAGAACTAGTAAGTGATCATTTTGCAATATATTGTGAATACAATGTAGCGGATATTAGGTCCAATCCTCATCCTAGGGTTAAAATTAACATTCCAGATAATCTTAAACCGCATTTCAAGGCTTATGTACACAAGTGGTACACTGAGTATACACCTGTATCAGTGGACCACTTTTACAATGATCTTGTCAGTCTCATATTTTTTTTTAGATATATACGAAAGTTGTTACCTTCGTGTACAGCCACTAGTACGCATAGCGTTTCGGGCAGGTCCCTGGAATACGATCCCCGCCGCGAAGAATCGTTGTTACAACCAAATACACATTTTACTGTTTTGTTAAAGAGAGGCTACAGTTAAGGATTTGCGCCCAGTAAATCCTCCCCGGCCAGGATACGAACCCATGACAAAGCGCTCGCGGAACGCCAGGCGAGTGTCTTACCACTACACAACGGGGACTGTAGATCGTATCATTACCAGTTATTATGATACCTGGGTTAAATCAAGGGAAAAAAAAAGAACACTCGTTCTTCCTCGTGGACAGAGGATACTATTATTATTGCAGAGAGAGCTAAAGTGCTTCAGCTTGCTGGCTCTTATAAACGAGACAAAACAGCTGACAATTTACTTGCATTCCTCAATGCCAACAGAGATTTTCGCGAGCTTAAGGGCCAAGTTAAGGACACATATTGGGAACAATTCCTACAAGGTATCAATAGAACTACAACATTATCAGAAATGTGGAACAAAATTAAAAACATTACCAAATCTTCAACCCCAGTTCAGCTTCATCATACTCCTGCAGAATTTGTTGACATGCTCCTAGCTCAATAGTCTAGTGTCTCACAAATTTCTTCCTTACCCCCAGATATACAGCAGCATTTAAATAATGCCAACATTAACAGAAAATTTATTATTGAAATATCACGTTCCTCACCAGATTTAACGGATCAATTTGAAATAACCCCATTTGAATTGATATCAGCATTAGGAAAACCTAAACAAACTGCCCCTGGTGAGAATGGTATAACTAATAACATCTTGAGCTTACTGAATGATGTCCCTAGCCACCCTCTGCTTGACCTCTATCAAATGAGCCTCTCACAAGGTAGCTTGCCAAAGAAATGGACACAAAGTCTCATAATACCAATTCCTAAACATAACTCAAAGATTCAGACCCATTTCCCTTCCATTTTGCATGTGTAAAGTCTTGGAAAGAATTGTTCTCAATAACGTGGTGATGAGGGTACTGGAATTTTCGATGCCCAGAAAACTAATTCTGGCTCCCACAGCTGCTACCAGTATTAGTTACCTTCTTGGATATGTATGGTTGTTACTGGATTGTAGACAATACACAGTAGATCTCTTCAGTAGTTTATTGTGTAAGATAACAAGGACGTCCACTATACATAAACGTTCACCATACATGAAGGTCCATCATACATGAACGTCCACCAAACATGAATATCCACCATACATGAACGTCCTCCATACATGAACGTCCACCATACATAACCGTCCACCATACATGATCGTCCAACATACATAAACATCCAACATACATGAACGTCATCCATACATGAACGTTCACCATACATAAATGTCTTCCATACATGAACGTCCACACAACATGAAAGTCCAACATATATGATAGTCCATCATACATGATCGTCCATCAGACATGAACGCACACCATACATGAACGTCCACCATACATGAACGTCCACCATTCATAAACATCCACCATACATGAATGTCCACCATACATGAACGTCCACCATACATGAATGTCCACAATACATGAACGTCCTCCATACATAAACATCCACCATACATGAAAGTCCACCATACACGAACGTCCTATATACATGAACGTCCACAATACATGAACGTCCTCAATACATGAACGTCCACCAAACATGAACGTCCTCTATACATGAACGTCTACCAAACATGAACGTCCTCTCATACATGAACGTACACCAAACATGAACGTCCTCCATACATGAACGTCCTCAATACATGAACGTCCACCTAACATGAAAGTCCACCATATATGAAAGTCCACCAAACAGGAACGTCAACCATACATGATCATCCATCATAAATGAACGTCCACCATACATGTACGTCCACAATACACGATCGTCCTTCATACATGAACGTCCATCATACATGAACGTCCAACATGAACGACCTTCATACATGAACGTCCTCCATTCATGAACGTCCATCATACATGAACGTCATCCATACATGAACATCCACAATACATGAACGTCCTCAATACATGAATGTCCACCATACATGAACGTCAACCATAAATGATTGTCCACTATACATGAACGTCCACCATACATGAACGTCCACCATACATGAACGTTTACCATAAATGAACGCACACCATACGTGAACTTACACCATACATGAACATCCAACATACATCATCGTCCACCATACATGAACGTCCACCATACATGAACGTCCACCATACATGAACGTCCACCAAACATGAACGTCCACCAAACATGAACGTCCACCATACATGATCGTCCACAATACACGAACGTCCACCATTCATGATCGTTCACCATACATGATCGTCCACCTTATAGGAACGTCCACCATTCATGAACGTCCATCATACATGAATGTCCACCATAAATGAACGTCCACCATACATGAACGTCCTCCATAAATAAACGTCCATAATATATGAATATCCACCATTCATGAACGTCACTATACATGAACGTCCATAATGCTTGAACGTTCACCATACATGAACGTCTATCATACATAAAAGTCCTATATTCTTGATCGTCCACCATATATGAACGTCCTCCAAGCATGAACGTGCACCGTACATAATCGTCCATCATACATGAACGCCCACCATACATGAACGTCCACCATATATGATCGTCAATCATACATATACGTCCACCATTCACGATCGTCCATCATACATATACGTCCACAAAAAGGAACGTCCTTCATACTTGAACGTCCTTCATACATGAACGCCCTCAATACATGAACGTCCATCATACATGAACGTCCACCATGCATGATCGTCCATCATACATTAACGTCCACCAAACTTGAACGTCCACCATACATGAACGTCTTCCATACATGAACGTTCACCATACATGAACGTCCACCATACATGATCGTCCACCATACATGATCGTCCATCATACATGATCGTCCACCAAATTTGAACATCCACCATTCATGAACGTCCGTCCACCATACATGAACTTCCACAATACATGATCGTCCACCACACATGAACGTCCATCATACATAATCGTCCGTCCACCATGCATGAACTTCCACAATACATGATCGTCAACAATACATGAACGTCCATCATACATGATCGTCCACGGTACAAAAATGTTCACAATACATGAACGTCCATCATACATGACCGTCCACTATTCATGATCGTCCACCATACATGATCGTCCACCATACATGAACGTCCCCCATACATGATCGTCCACATTACATGAACGTCAACCATACATGATCGTCCACAATACATGAACGTCAACCATACATGATCGTCCACAATACATGATCGTCTACAATACATGAACGTCCACCATACATGAACGTCCATCATACATGAACGTCCACTATACATGAACGTCCACCATACATGATCGTCCACCATACAGGAATGTCCACCATACATGAACGTCAGTCATGCATGAACGTTACCTATACATGAATCTCCACCATACATGAACGTCCACCATACATAAACGTTCATCACACATGAACGTCCACCATACATGAACGTCCCCAATACATAAATGTCCACCATACATGAACGCCACCATACAAGAACGTCCATCACACATGAACGTCCACCAATCATGAACATCCACAATACATGAACGTCCTCCATACATGAACGTTTACCATACATAAACGTCCACAATACATGATCGTCCACTATACATAAACATCCATCATACATGAATGTCATCCATACATGAACGTTCACCTTACATGAACGTCCTCCATACATAAACGTCCACACAACACGAACGTCCAACATACATGATAGTCCATCATACATGATCGTCCATCACACATGAACGCACATCATACGTGAACGTCCACCATACATGAACATCCAACATACATGAACGTCCACTATACATAAACAACCACCATACATGAACGCCCACTATACATGAACGTCTTCCATACATAAACATCAACCATACATGAACGTCCACCATACATGAACGTCCACCATACATGAACGTCAACAATACATGACCGTCCACAATACATGAACTTCCTCCAGACATGAACGTCCACAATACATGAACGTCCACAATACATGAACGTCCACCAAACATAAACGTCCTCCATACATGAACGTCTACCAAACATGAATGTCCACCATACATGAACGTCCACCATACATGAACGTCCACCAAACATGAACGTCCACCATACATCAACGTCAACCATTCATGAACGTCCTCCATACATGAACGTTCATTAAACATGAACGTTCTCTATTCACGAACTTCCTCCATACATGAACGTCCACCATACTTGAACGTCAATCAAATATTAACGTCCACAATACATGAACGACCACCATACATGAACGTCCACCATACATGAACGCCCACCAAACAAGAACGCCCATCATACATGAACGTCCATCATACATGAACGTCGATCATACTTGATCGCCCATCATACATGATCGTCCATCATACATGATCGTCCACCATACATGAACGTCCACCATACATGAACGTCCACCATACATGAACGTCCTTCATACATGAACGTCCACCAAACATGAACGTCCACCATACATGATCGTTAATCACACATGAACGTCCACTATACTTGATCGTCCATCATACATGGACGCCCACCATACATGACAGGTCCTTCGGGCACAAACGTCAATAAAAAATGAACGTCCATTATACATGATCATCCATCATAAATGAACGTCCATCATACATGTACGTCCACAATACACGATCATCCACCTTACATGAACGTCCACGTTCATGATCGTCCATCATATATGAACGTCCAACATGAACGACCTTCATACATGATCGTTTTCCATTCATGAACGTCCATCATACATGAACGTCCACCAAACTTGAACGTCCGCCTTACATGAACGTCCTCCATACATGAAAGTCCACCATTCATGAAGGTCCATCATACATGATCATCTACCATACATGATCGTCCATCATACATGATCGTCCACCAAATTTGAACGTCCACCATTCATAAACGTCTACCGTACTTCAGCGTCCACAATACATGATCGACCACCATACATGAACGTTGATCATACATAATCGTCCCTCCACCATACATGAACTTCCACAATAAATGATCGTTCACAATACATGAACATCCACCATTCACGATCGTCCATCATACATATACGTAACAAAAAATTAAAGTCCTTCATACATGAACGCCCTCAATACATGAACGTCCATCATACATGGATGTTCATCATACATGATCGTCCACTATACATGATCGTCCTCCATACATGATCTTCCACCAAACATGAACGTCCCCCATACATGATCGTCCACAATACATGAACGTTCACTATACATGAACGTCCATCATACATGAACGTCCACTATACATGAACGACCATCATACATGATCGTCCACAATACGTGAACGTCCACCATACATGAACGTCCACCATACATGAACGTCCACAATTCATGAACGTTCATCATACATGAACATCCACCATACATGAACGTCCCCAATACATGCATGTCCACCATACATGAACGCCACCATATATGAACGTGCATCACACATGAACGTCCACCAATCATGAACATCAACCATACATGAACGTCCTCCATACATGAACGTCCACCATACATGAATGTCCACCATACATGATCGTTCACCATACATAAACATCCAACATACATAAACGTCATCCATATATGAACGTTCACCATACATAAACTTCCTCCATACATGAACGTCCACACAACATTAACGTCCAACATACATGATAGTCCATCATACATGATCGTCCATCACACATGAACGCACACTATACATGAACGTCCACCATACATGAACGTCCACAATACATGAACGTCCACCGTATATAAACATCCACCATACATGAACGTCCACCATACATGAACGTCCTCCATACATAAACACCCACCATACATGAACGTCCACCATACATGAACGTTCTATATACATGAACGTTCTATATACATGAACGTCCACAATACATGACCGTCCTCAATACATGAACGTCTACCAAACATGAATGTCCACTATAAATGAACGTCCACAATACATGAACGTCCTCCATACATGAACGTCCACAATACATGAACGTCCTCCATACATGAACGTCCACCAAACATGAACGTCTTCCATACGTGAACGTCCACAATACATGAACGTCCATCATACATGAACGTCCTCCAAACATGAACGTCGACCATACATGAACGTCAACAATTCATGAACGTCCTCCGTACATGAACGTTCACCAAACATGAACGTCCACTACACATTAACGTCCTCCATACATGAACGTCCACCACACATAAACGTCCACAACACACAAACGTCCACCATACATGAACGTCCACCAAACATGAACGTCCACCATACATGAACGTCAACAATTCATGAATGTCCTCCATACATGAACGTCCACCACACATGAACGTCCACTATACATGAACGTCCTCCATACTTAAACGTCCACCATACATGAACGTCAATCAACATTAACGTCCACCATACATGAAAGTCCACCATACATGAACGCCCATTATACAAGAACGACCTTCATACATGAACGTCCTCCATTCATGAACGTCCTCCATACATGAACGTCCACAATACATGAACGTATACCATACTTAATCGTCCATCATACATGATCGTCTACCATACATGAATATCCAACATAAATAAATGTCATCTTTACATGAACGTCCTCCTTACATAAACGTCCACCCAACATGAACGTCCACCAAACATGAACGTCCACCATACATGAACGTCCTCCATACATGAACGTCCACCAAACATGAACGTCCACCAAACATGAACATCCAATATACATGATCGTCCATCATACATGATCGTCTATCACACTTGAACGTACACTATACATGAACGTCCACCATACATGAACGTCCTTGTTACGACCCTGGGTTCCTTAGTTGGAAACCTGAGGTCAAATTGAGCTCTAAATAATTTACTTACATTATTTGATATGATTGCTGATGTGCGTTTATTCTTATCTTCCTTGGATGAAGATACGATGATTGGATGTCCGGCGTGGGTTCTTCTCTGGTCTGGCTGTGTTGTGTCAACATCTTACTGTGAAGCTTTGCCTCCATTCCTCTCCTCCTTCTCCCTTTCCCTTACCTTAAGCTACTATACACTACTAACATAAGTGCAAAACCTGTGTTACTGTGCTACTAGATGGGCTTGTGTGATTTGTATAGTTATTGTGTAGTATAAGCCAGTATTTTGGGCATCCCTAAGTGTTTGTGTTGTGATAGGGTACCACGTGGGCTTACTACCCCAAGCTGCCTCAAGCTTTCGAGTTCTTCACAAGTAGACTTTACCCTAGCTTGTCCTAATTGTAAAACCTTGTATCCTGCTTATGTGGACCAAGGATTTTAACGTATGATAGTGTGGTAAAGCAGTTATTGTTATTGTTATTGTTGTTAATGTATATGGGGGTTGTTAAGAAAGTTTAATAAATAAGTTAGTTTTAAAGGAGTATCCATTCTTCCTGTGTAGGAAATCAATGATCAACCTCTAGGCTGACATTTTCTTGAAGCCACTAAATTAATATTGTTTATGTTCTTATTGGGGGCCGGGCCTATCTGATCTCCACTGATTTTGATACGTCCTGATTCTAACTGCTTGCCCCTTCTCTTTAATACTCTATACCCCCTTTAACAGCACTTAAATTTATAACAAGTGGTTGGCCTGACCGGGAGGAACATTTTAATTGTAAAAAAAAAAAAATAGATTTTTGAGTGCAACAACTAAAAATTCTTGTTTTCCGCAGAACGATTGTGTTAGCCTACGGCCCAGCTCAACTAGCAAAGGATTCATCTTGCACTGACTGGATACCCAACTGGATCCTTTCACGATTGAGGTAAATGTAGCCTTGTGACAAGGGCCGTGCAAATTTGTTTTTTTTCCAATTTCTATTTTTTTTTCTTTGACTAGGAGCTAAATTAATTAGTGATGGAGGCTAAAATGCAGGAACTGGCAAAGGACCCTTCAGTGGTAGAGATTAAGAAGCTCACCAAATCTAATTTAGTATTGTTAGGCAAGGAATTTAGCCTTGAGTTAAACGACACTGATAAAAAGTGGACCTTGGTGAAAGAAATTTTACAGCATTGTATAGACCAAGAACTATTGCCAAGTTATACAGTTTTATGCCAGCCCAGTCCAGCTGAAAGTGTAGCTAGTAGAAAAATGGAGTTAGAATTACAACTAGCCCAATTAAGACTGGCAGAGCAAAAGGCTAGAGTAGCAGAGCAAGAGGCTAAATTATTAGAACAAAGTGCTAAAGTAGAGGAGCAAAGGCTCAAAAATGAGGCGGCAAGAATTAGAGCAGATACCACTGTACCCCCACCTGCATGGGGACTCAAACCCCAGGCATTCTGATAAAAAGCATAACTTGCCTGAATTTTCAGAGTCAGACCCTGAAAGATTTTTCAACCATTTTCAGAGACTGGCCATGTCCATGAACTGGCCAAGGGAAGAGTGGGTGAAAATCTTACAGGGCAGCTTAGGGGTAAAGAACAAGATATTTTTATAAACATGCCTGATGACGAGTGTTTTGAATATAGTAAAGTCTGGGAATGGATTTTGAGGGCATATGAAATTATGCCTGAAGCTCACCGCCAAGCTTATTGCAACCTTAGGCCTACTCACAACCAACCTCTCACTGAATTTGCTAATGACCAAATTAGATTGTTTGAAAATGGATTTGCTCGGCTAAAGCCGAAACATACGAGGCACTCAAGAATTTAATTTTAGTGGAGAATTTTATAGATAATATGCCAGAGCCGGTAGCATGGTACCTTAGAGGAAGGACAGAGATAGATTCTAATGTTATGGATTTGGCCAAGATGGCAGAAAACTACCAATTGGTGGGCAATAGGGCCAATAAAAATAATTATAGCCCACATAGTAACAAAACTTATACCCACAGCCAGTCCAGACCAACCCATTCTAACCCTATAACTAATGCACCTTCTGTTTCAGACATAACTAACACTGTTAAATTGTCTAGCCTCACGGCACCTAAGGGTGAACCAAAGGGCAATCCTGTTAGTAATGTCTCTTCTCCCCGACGAGTCTGTGGTCACTGTAAACATGCAAACCACATTACTAGCCGTTGTTGGCAACTGTACCCAGAAAAAAGACCCAATGCTCTTGTTGTGATACAGGGTTTGGGGCCTGAAGGGTTAGGGAGTAAGACCTCCAACCCACAGTGGTTGGACCTGCTTACCCCATTCTTATCGAAAGGGAGACTACTTTTGTCTGAGGGTTCTTCCTGGAAGGACGTGGTGATCTTCCGAGACACCGGTGCCATCCAGACTTTAATTATAGAGAGTGCATTGGAAGGTGCCAACACTCGACACTGGAGAGGTGGTACTGGTCGAGGGTGTCACTAGTGATACTCGAGCAGTTCCCCTCCGTAAGGTTACCCTGGAATCTGATTTCTACAAGGGTGTTTGTACAGTCGGAGTCACTTCGTACCTACCTTTCCCTAATGTTGATGTAATATTCGGTAATGATTTAGCAGGGGATAAGGTAGGGGACTCCAGACTACCTATTATGTTGCCTACCCCTAAGGTTTCCCTGGATCTATCCACCGTAGAGGATAATGTTGTGCACCCTGCGTGCGTGGTGATCAGGTCTATGGGACTTAAATGTAAGGGCAGCCCCTGTGCTTGCCAAGGTGGTAAATCCCGAGGACACGAGGAACTTTCCGAGTGGTGAAAGCTAAGTGGACCTTGCAGACACATTCATGGCCCGACTCGATGACGAGGCGGAGGTCATTGTGGAGAGCCTACTATCGCCTCCTACAGAGAGTAGTGAGGAGGTGAAGGAGAACACTGTTGAGCCTTGGCCAATGGCATCTGACCAAGGCCTGGATGCCTCCTTGAGTGATCTATAGAAGGCTGACCCCAGTATTGCAGAATGTCATGAGGTAGCTCTCTCTAAAGAGGAGATTGTAGATGCAGCAACTGGGTACTACTACAATGATCAGATTTTGATGAGAAAATGAAAACCACAAATGTCAAAACCCTTGTCAAATGAGTGGGAGGTAGTCCACCAGGTTATGTTACCGACCTGCTATAGAGAGAGAGTTTTGGCAGCTGCTCATGATGATCCTATGGGGGGGACACCAAGGACTTAATATTACTTATCACAAAATCTTTAAATACTTCTTTTGGCCCCAGCTGAAAAGCGATGTGGCAAAATTTTGTAACTCATGTATTCCTTGTCAGCTTGTTGGGAAACCTAACCAGATGCCACCTAAAGCTCCTCTAAGGCCTATTGTTGTGCCGGAGGAACCATTCTCTCGTGTGGTAAGGGACTATGTTGGTCCATTACCTAGAACTAAGTCTGGGAATATTTACCTAATCACGATGATGTGTATCACGACCCGTTACCCTGAGGCTTTTGCTGTAAGGAATATCCGAGCAAAGACTGTTGTTACTCGTATGTTGCAATTTTTTTCTACTTTTGGATTGCCTCGGGTCGTGCAAACTAACAATGGAACTAATTTTGAGTCTTGATTTTTTTAACAATTCTGTAAGGACCATGGAATAACTCATAAGGTTTCCAGCCCATACCATCCACAGAGTCAGGGGGTAATTGAGCGGTTCTATCTAACTCTGAAGCAGATGTTGAAGACATTGTGCGAGAGTTCCCACAGCTTCTGGGATGAGAACCTGCCTTATGTTTTGTTTGCTGCTCGAGAGGGGTTTCAAAGTTCACTGGGTGTTTCTCCTTTTGAGTTAGTCTTTGGCCATAAAGTTCGTGGACCCTTGCAAATGTTACAGGAGAATCTGTTAGGGAAAGTATCGTTAACTGAAAGTTCGGCTTTCTTTGCACAACACCACCAGAGACTCAGGGACTGCAAGGCGGCTGCACTAAAGTATCTTGGAAAGGCCCAAGAAAATATGAAAGAACGACACGATGCTAAGGCTAAGTTGCGGGTATTTCAGCCTGGTGACCCTGTCCTGGTATTAAAACCTCGACAAGGGAACAACATGTCTCACAAGTACAAAGGCCCTTATATTGTGACAGAAAAGGTTGGGGACCTCTCGTACAAAGTGAGGCACTCTGACAAATGTAACCAGGTAATGCTCGTACACTTGAACCGGCTGAAGAAGTTAAAGGGCCCCAGGCCCATCGCACAAACCAATGTTTCTTTTTCCAGTGAGGGAGGGGATGATTGTTCTGGGGGACCCAACTAATCTCATTTTCAATAATTCTAGTTCTGTGAATGCTGTGGAGGAGGGACTGTCCCATTTGCAGATGGCCCAACGTGAAGAGGTGCAGTCGTTGCTTGACGAATTCTCCAATCTGTTCAGGGAGGTTCCGACCCAGACTGATGCCATCTACCATGATGTCAAGTTGACGGACTACGCCCCCATTCGCCTTCTACCCTACCGGATGAGTCCGGAAAAGAAGGCCATCGTTCGGAGAGAGGTCGACTTCCTGCTCCTGCATGGCCTCATCCGGCCGAGCCAGGGCTCTTGGTGCTCGCCCTGCCTTTTGGTCCCCAAACCAGACGGCTTCTGGCGATTATGCACCGACTATCGGCAGCTCAACAAGGTGATCATCATGGATGCCTATCCGCTGCCCCTCTTTGAAGACTGCATCCACGAGATTGGAAACGCCAAGTACATCTTGAAATTCGACCTATCGAGTTATTATCAGAAATTCGAGTTATTATCAGATCCCGCTCACCGAACGTGCCAAGCAACTAACTGCGTTCATAACACCCGATGGTGTCTTTGAGTATCAAGGGTTACCATTCAGCTTGCGTAATGCCCCTGCCACGTTCTAGAGGCTAATGAACTATCTGCTCGCTAATATGTCAAATTGTCGGGTGTATTTAGATGACATTGTGCTCTTTGATAGTAATTGGACTGACCACATAGCTAGGTTACGCCAGTTGCTCACAGTTTTGAAAAATGCGAATCCAACCTTAAATGCAATAAAGTGTTATTTTGGCCAAGGTACGGTGACATACCTCGGTTATGAAGTAGGGCAAGGAAAAGTGTTACCTCGGCAAGATAAAATCAGTGCCATTCTGAAGTATCCAGTGCTCCAGTCTAAAGAGGACGTTCAAAAGTTTATTGGTATGTATATGTACTATAGTACCGACGTTTTTGTCAGCACTTTTCCAGTGTCGTCTTTCCTCTCACAGACTTGTTGCAGGAGGCGGTTAAATTTAAGTGGTCAACAGACTGTGCAGAGGTGTTTAAAAATTTGAAATTGATCTTAGCTTCCGCTCCAGTGCTCGCTAGTCCAAGGTTCGACCGACCGTTTAAAATTCATGTTGACGCATCTGACTTCTGACTCAGGTGCTGGTGCAGTGTTGTTGCAAACTGGGTATGTTCAAGTTGATCAGCCAGTATACTATTACTCTGTGAAATTTGACAAGGCGCAATGCAATTATTCAGTGGTAGAAAAAGAGGCGTTGGCGCTAGTGTTAACATGTAAAAAGTTTGAAGTATACCTAACAGGAAATATAGTGGAAGTGTACACGGACCATAACCCACTAGTGTTCTTAAACCAGGTGAAGGCGAAAAATAAACGCATCCTCAGGTGAGCATTGTACCTACAGGACTTCAATCTTTTCATTACCCACCTACCGGGCCGGCTCAACATGATAGCTTACGCTCTGTCCCGGTTACCTGACTAACATCCATCTGAGCCACAGGAAGTCATATACCAACTGTCATGCTTTAGTTATTTTTTTTAGGTTCTCCTATGACATTAAATATTCCTTGTCAAATTTATTTACTTCCCCTTTTTTGGGGGATGTGCTTTTTCTTTCAAAAAATTTATTTTTGTGTGCTTTTTCTTTCAGAGAATTCTTTTGTGCTTTTTCTTGCAGAATTTTTTTTTATTTTGCTTGATTTTCTTTTATTACATAGTTTTCCTTTTTATTCTCTGTATACTCTTACAAAAAAATATGACTACTATTTTAGTAGCCACATTATTTTTTTCTCTGAAGGGGGGAGGAGTGATACGACCCTGGGTTCCTTAGTTGGTAACCAGAGGTCAAATTGAGCTCTAAATAATTTACTTACATTATTTGATATGATTGCTGATGCACATTTGTTCCTATCTTCCTTGCCAGACATAAGACGAATCTTGTTTCTCACAGAGCATTCAGACTCTTGAGCTTGTTGTTGATTATTAATGAGTGAACTAATTATCAATTATTCATAGAACTAGTAAAGTAACGAAGGCCGGTGAAAACTTGTATTGTTTGTAGCTGCACGATCAATTAGGTTATCTTCCCGGCAACCACAACAACAACTTGGGAGCTCGAAGACTGGATGCCCGGCGTGGGTTCTTCTCTGGTCGGGCTGTGTTGTGTCAACATCTTCCTGTGGGGCTTTGCCTCCATCCGTCTCTTCCTTCTCCCTTTCCCTTACCTTAAGCTCCTATACACTACTAAGATAAGTGTAAAACCTGTGTTACTGTGCTACTAGATAGGCTTAAGTGATTTGTATAGTTATTGTGTAGTATAAGCCAGTGTTTTGGGCATCCCTAAGTGTTTGTGTTGTGATAAGGTATCACATGGGCTTTCTACCCCAAGCTGCCTCAAGCTTTCTAATTCTTCACTAGTAGACTTTACCCTAGCTTGTCCTAATTGTAAAACCTTGTATCCTGCTTATGCGGACCAAGGCTTTTAACGTAAGATAGTGTGGTAAAGCAGTTATTGTTATTGTTGTTAATGTATATGGGGGTTGTTAAGAAAGTTTAATAAATAAGTTAGTTTTTAAGGAGTATTCATTCTTCCTGTGTAGGAAATCAATGATCAACCTCTAGGCTGACATTTTCTTGAAGCCACTAAATTAATATTGTTTAAGTTCTTATTGGGGGCCGGGCCTATCTGATCTCCACTGATTTTGATACATCCTGATTCTAACTGGTGGCCCTTCTCTTTAATACTCTATACCCCCTTTAACAGCACTTAAATTTATAACATTTAAGAAGGTCACCAAACATAAACGTCCACCAAAAATGATCGTCCGTCATACATGATCGTCCACAATACATGAACGTTCACCATATATAAACGTCCACCAAACATGAACGTCCTCCATACATGAACGTCCATCACACATGAATGTCCTCCATACATGAACGTCCATCACACATGAACGTCCACAACACATGAACGTGCACCATATATGAACGTCCTCCATACTTGAACGTCCACCTCACTTGAACGTCCTCCATATATGGACGTCCACCATACATGAACATCACCATTCATGAACGTCCTCCATATATGACCGTCAATCAATCATAAACGTTCGCCATTCATGAACGTCCTCCATATATGAACATCCACCATACATGATCGTCCATCATACATGATCGTCCACCAAACATGAACGTCCACCAAACATGAACGTTCACCAAACATGAACGTACAACGTACATGATCGTCCATCATACATGAACGCCCACCATACATGAACGTCCACCATATATGATCGTCCATCATACATGAACGTCCACCATTCACGATCGTCCATCATACATATACGTCCACAAAAAATGAACGTCCTTCATACTTGAACGTCCTTCCTACATGAACGTCCTCAATACATGAACGTCCATCATACATGAACGTCCTCCTTATATGAACGTCCACCAAACATGAACGTCCACCATGCATGATCGTCCATCATACATGAACGTCCACCAAACTTGAACGTCCAACATACATGAACGTCCTCCATACATGAACGTCCACCATACATGATCGTCCCCCATACATGATCGTCCAACATAATGGACGTTCATGTCTGGAGGACGTTCATGTAATGTGAACATTTTTGTATGGTGGACGATCATGTATGATGGACGTTCATGTATGATGGACGTTCATGTATTGTGGACGATCATGCATGGTGGACGATCATGTATGGTGGACGTTCATGTGTGCATACATGATCGTCCACCATACATAAACGTTCACCATACATGACCGTCCATTATTCATGATCGTTTACCATACATGATCGTCCACAATACATGAACGTCCACAGTACATGAACGTCCACCATACATGAACGTCCATCATACATGAACGTCTACTAAACATGAACGACTATCATACATGATCGTCCACAATACGTGAACGTCCACCATACATGATCGTCCATCATAAAGGAACGTCCACCATACATGAACGTCCATCATACATGAACGTCCCTAATATATGAATGTCCACCATACATGAACGCTGTTGGAAATAACCAACAGTTTTATACATCTTTGTATTTTATGCAACCTTTGTATTAACCACATGTAGTTACTAAAATCACTAACTTGTAGATTTGATCATTATCATGATTTATTTAGACATATTGCCAGATTTTCCTAGTCAGAGTGACGACACGAAAGAACAAGAGAGCACGACGCGGACGCCATTGACAGCGTGTAGCAGAGCTACGTTTTGATCCCATTTATTTCGCTCCCACGACCAGTAGAGCGGTGCCACGTTACCTGGCACAGTAGCCGTATCCCAGACTAGCATATGAGCAGTTCCAAAGTCAATGCCTTTCAAGCAGCAGCTGGAGGACGAAGAGTTGCTCAAGTCTCCACATCAACGGACACGCGGCTCGGCAGCTAGGTTCACCTTTTTGTTATTAGGTGGCCACAATTAACATTTAGGCTAGTTGTCGTTAGTCCGTAGAACAAACAAATAAATCCCGTACGTGTCTTGAGTAATTTTACAATCTGAATAGATGATTATTTCATTATATCTCTCTAGAAGAAATTTATAGTGCTTGAATATAAATTGCACAGATATTGGCTGAAATTTCCTACAGTTATCCTCATGATTTAGGATTTATTTGTAGTTACTTATTATGAAGAAGATTTCTACAATGTAATTGCCTTTCAGTACCAAGGCGACGTCAACCGAGGTGTTAGGCTTCCCCACCGTTCCGTGCAACAATTTGCCCTATGCAACACGTCGTCGGTGGAGCGTAGCAACTGATTACACCTCACTAGATTTACAACTAAGCTGTCCCTTTTTTATCTATAGCAATATCTCTGTAGTTACAGTAGTGATTTCTAAAAGAGATCTATTATACTAACCCATTGATTTACTGATGCTGTTCAACATTTCAGTAGTATATTGAGGAGCATTTACCTCCAATTAATCTATTATAATCAACCTTATTTACTTTCATATTTTATTTACTCTGGTGAAGAACCAGCACCAGAATAATGCTAGGGATGTATTAATCTTTTAGCATGTAACCCCCCAATTTTGTGTAAGTTAATTTGACTCCATTTGTATCAGAAATACAGTTTCATTAAGATCCATAGGACACTAGTTCTTGGGATCAGTTTTTCCATTGCTTCATTTTGTTTTCCACTTTTTCTCAAAAAGTGGTGGTCCTTCATAGCTATCGAAGTATATATTTAATTATTAGTTATTGGAGTCAGGTTTTCCCCCACAAACGCCACCATACATGAACATCCATCACACATGAACATCCATCACACATGAACGTCCATCACACATGAACATCCATCACACATGAACGTCCATCACACATGAACGTCCACCATACAAGAACGTCCACAATACATGAACGTCCACCATATATGAACGACTGTTGGAAATTATCCAACTATTATACACTCATTTTTGTATTTTAATACAGCCTGTTTGCATTAACAATAGTAATTACTAAAATTACAAATTTGTAGAATTAATCCAATTAATGTTTTCTATTACAACGCAGTATTCTGCCAAATCCTTCGTACTGCGTGTTCCGACAGGTAGCAACATGAATTATCTCCACATTTAGTTGAATCTAAACAGAGTCCAGTTAATTACTTTCCTTTTCTAAAGATAATCATTTATTTAGTTGTTTCATTTATATAACATATTATTTCTTACTGAACTCGCTTATTTAGGTGAATTAACAACTCCAGTGGAAAATATTGCAATGTAAAATAATTTTATATAATATTCCTCTCGTTCATTTTTCGCAGTCTTAATAAGCTGACTTGCATTATGCAAAAATATATTGCACCTTAATACAATCCTAAGTGACATGAACACTTGTCATAATTCCTTACATCCCTAATTAATTACGAGTAAATAAAAAACTTTACGCTCGGGATTATTTTGAGAGTTCTGCGCATGCGTATCCCAGCGAGAGAGGGAGGAAAGAGACGTCCCCATATTAGCAGCGTGACTAGAGACGGCACTCATACTAGAGGTGCCATTGCACGGATCTTGCTTAGTGTCATTTTATTCACTCCCACAACTACGGGAGCGGTGCCACGTTATTTCGGCACATAACGGCAGTGTCCTGGAACTAATTAACTATCCAGCCCGTAGTAGACGTCTTAGAAACAGCAGTTCAGGACGGGGGATTGGAGTCGTTCCCTCGACCAACGGACACTTGGCCCGGCAACTATTAATTCTCTATTTGTTATACTGTGATCACATTTAACATTTAGGCTAGTTGTCGTTAGGCTGCGAATATACCAACAAAATCCAGTATGTTTACTCTCTAGTCGTATTCCGTAATTTATTTAGGAAGTTATATTTATTAATTTCTGTAGAAGAATTATACAGTGCTGAATATATTAATTATTTTTCTTGTGGAAGAATTCCGCTGTATTAGATATATCCTTATTTCTTTACATAGAAGGTTTCTATATTGTAATTGTCTTTCAGCTCCCGAGTCCACGTCATGTCACGCAAGGAATTAGGCTACCCACCTTCACGTGCAACAATTTGCCCGATGCAACACATCATCAGTGATGTGTGGCCACCAATTTCACATCTCTTATTTTTACAGCTAAGCTGATAACTATTGTTGTAGAAAAATAACCATTTAGTTACATTGATGATCTCCTATTGAGATCATATCTACTAATTTCTTTTGTGTCATATACTATTTAATATTACTGTAGTATATTGAGGTACATTTACCTCCAATGATTATTATAAAACCAATTTAATTGAAATTAAAATTATTATTACTCTGGCGAAGAACCAGCGCCAGAATAATGCTAGGGATATATTAATCTTTTAGCATGTAAACCCCCAATTTTGGGTGAATGAATTTGACTCATTATATACAATCCCTGTAATATTCAATGCATTATTAATTAAGAACATCCATAAGAAACTAGTTCATGGAATTAATATCAAACCACTTGCTCTACCTAGTTTTACACTTTTTCACAAAAAGTGGTGATCCTTCATAGGTATTGAAAATAGTATCAATTTAAAAGAATTACATGAGTAAGTTTTCTCACAACGTCCACCATACATGAACCTATAATTCCATTATTACAAAATAATAACATATATTCCATCAAAACATAAATAATATTTACGAAACAAATTTCACTTTACAATCTCCTCTTCTGCGCGCTGGACTTTATGGGTCCTCCGTTGCTTGGGTGTGTCCACAGCAATGCCTCAGTGGATGCCTCCCCTCAGGGTACACGATCTTGCTGCAACAAGCAATACACAACAGTATATCAGGTTCTTACCTCAAATGGAGGACGTGAAGATGCTTGCCCACGACGCCCAAATATGGCGCTCTGCCCGGTTGCACACTATTTTTTCTTGGACTGCCACTAATCGGCTCTTTCCTGTCCTGACTTGAGTGTGAGAGGCCACGGAATAGATGCAAATCAGGAACATCTTCCAAAATGATCATCTTGAATGATTCACACACCGTGGGTCCTCAGGGCACGACCTCATACGTAACTCATGTACCTTCTCACTAAGCCACAAATCTCCTTCTGGAGCGACGACGTACATCCTTTTTTTCCGACCCTCACAACTTAAATGGCGTCTTGAGACCTCTGCCCATGTAAAAGACGAAGCTGTTTTAGATAGGTGACTGTATTGAAGGTTGTGTGGATACGCCCTTGTACAAAATATGCAGTGGAAGGGTAGTCTCCTTGGAAAAGTCTTGGAAACGTTGTTCCCAGGAGATTAGAGCAGCCAGCTCTCCTTGGATTTAAAGTATCACTTTTGAGAAATTCATTTATTAAAGTACTGGTATTAATAACCTCTTTGGTCAAGTACACAGATTAATTTAGCGTCAATTATGAATAAAGAATCAAATCACCTCTTTAGTTCGAGGGTAGATGACTCGAGTAGATTTGGCAACATTGACCTAGGTCAGTTTGCCAGCAAGAGGCTCGTCCCACTTTCACCTCCACCCTAAAAACTCCATCTTGGTAATTCAGTAATGTGGAGAAATTCAAGTTAAATTTAATATTGTATTCAATAATACTGAAATTGTTGTAATAACTAATCTGGTTAAGTATGTAGGTAGAATGAAGATTAAAGGCTTTGTTACCATCAAAGACTGTGACATCAGTTACAGTAGGGGGACTAGGTCGCCAAAAGTAACCTTGACCTACCCCCTGGATCACGGTCACGCGGCTGACGTGACCACAGCCTACCATATATTCAATTCATAAAGTATACATTCAGGTCACTATTCAATATTGTAATTGAAGATAGCTTTTTCCAAGATGCTTAATAGAATTACGACCAGTTTAAATAAGAATTCAACCATCTGGCTTGTTCATAAAGATTATTCTGTTCAATTTAAACCCAGCTTAGTAATTTAATAATCTTGGCGGAGGGATATTAGCTAGCCTTCAGCCCTGAGGAGAGCTAGGCTAAGGCCGAGTGGTTCGGGCAGCGGAAGAGGTCACCATCTCACCTCGAGAGACCAGGGGCCGGATTCAGGAAGGTACTTACGAAGGTTTTTCCTCTTAGCTAAGAGCGAATTCCTTCTTAGCGCCTTCGTGGCGGCTAGGTCCGTATTCAAAGAGCTACCCTAAGTGGAAAAACCTTCGTAAGTTCATTCCGGGATTTAAGTGTGGTTTCGACCACTCGTAGCTTTACGTAAACTGGATATAAGTCATTTTTTCTCTACTACATAACACTGGGATCGATTTATGATATTGGAACATGACCAAAATATTATAGCTGGTGAATCTAGTGAAGAGGAATCCTTCGTGTTAGTTATATATGCATTCTCTGCTTGAAACTTGAAGTAAATATGTGTTTGATGATAGTAGAATTAGTTTTATAATAGCAAGATATTATACCAGTAGTTATTAAGTAAATAAACACTGGTGAACATGAAATATGAGAGAAGATGATGAGCCCTGCCTGATGGGATCATTTACTATCACCAAATGCCCCTGTTCACCTAGTAGTAAGGGTGTACCTTAGCTATACATACCCATTTCTAATTTATTTAGTTTGGTTTTATTTTGAAATTAAATCTGGGTGAGACATAAAATAAAAAAATGCACAAATGATGTTAGGTAAGGAGAAGGGTAAAAATGTCACAAACTTTATTCATTGAATACTTAAAGCTATAATTATGACTATATACTGTAGATTATTAAAAAAGAGAGAGGGAAGTAGGGGTCCAAAACCTCTTCCTGTTATACAATTTGGGTGTGGAACAAGTAATTATCAAAAGAAGGCACCATGCCGGGAAGGCTATGTAGCAGTAAGGCAGTGAGGTGAGGCAGCTACTTATTTGAGAAATGCTTATTTTATTTCCCTTATAAGCTGAGGCAACTTATTTTATTTGAGGAATACTCAGCTGATTCCTCTACATTTAGCATGGAACAAATTTGTGTCCAAGACCTCTTCCTGTTACTCAATTTGGCTGTGTGTAACCAAACTAGAAGTGCTCTACAAATCAAGGGACCCAGAATGTGGAATGACCTCCCGAATCATGTCAAAGGCTGTACCTCTCTCAACCAGTTTAAGAGTTAAACCAAGTACTGCCTAATTAACTCCATGTAACCTAACTTACCTCCTAAATGTCAACCCATGTCTTGCTATTTTTTAAACAACGCTGTTCACCAACATGTGCAATTGCTGAGTTATGCTATGCTAACCCCCCTTTTTGTATTTTTTATTCCTTCTTTCAACACAATTTATACCTAATCCCGATTACTAAGTTTGTCTGTGTTTTTTCCCCCCACACCTTGCCCGAAATGCTATGAGTATTAGTGGCTTTAGGTATTGTATGTACTAGCTCTGTCTATAAATCCAACATTATGTTTGTAAATCAACTGTATGTACTTTTCCTGAATAAAATGTATTTATTATTTAATCAGTAAGTATTAAAAGAAGGCACCAAGCTGGGAAGGCTATGTAGCACCATTGTGTGTAACAATAAACCAAATTTTTTTTTAACAAATAATGCACCTGTATGGTAAAACAAATCCTGTCAGCTGTAAAAATATTGATGCAGTTATTTAAATGAAAAATATAATGAAAGAAATATTACTGGTTTATTTTTATCCTATCTTTTTGTACTGTACAGTATATCCAAGGAAGTGAAAAATTGAGACATAATGCACAATTTAATGAATGATTAGCATGGATTAGCAGTTCAAAAGAAATATGATTTGTATTACATATCAACATAAGATCTTAATGATCCATGGTCAACATGATTTAATAAGGATAATACAGTACTGTATTTGTAATAATGCAAACTATAATTTAAAATCTTTATTACTGATTTTTTTTATTAAGAAGATTAGGTATACACAGCAATGTGCTGCTACCCTATTCTATATGGAATATTACAGTGTAGATAAAAAACTAGCTATAAGTTTATCTAATACTCCCATCTCACAGGATGGTTAGACATACTGTACATGGAATCAATTTAGAAAATACCAGCCTCAATACAAAAAACAAATCAACTCTGACTAAACAACTCTAAGCAATTTTCACAAGAGGTAAGCACTGAATCATGGAAACATTATATTATAATTACTCTTACCAGTTTCTACAAAACTCCTCTCAAACAATGTATTTTTAAACATGTTTAGGTATACACAGCAATGTGCTGCTTCCCTATTCTGTATAAAAGACCACACAGTGTAGATCAAAAACCAGCTACAAGCTCACCTCACAGGATGGCCAGTCATACATGGAATTAGGAGAGAACAAAATACTTAATGCTGATCTATTAGCCTCCACTGGCAAAATCTGGGTGCAGCACAAGAATATCTTCCAATATTCCTGAGTGTATGAAGTAATTACAGAGCTCAAAATACCTCATACCATTTGGTATGAAGTCACTGATAACAGGACAATCACAGATATAGTGTTGGAGAGTATGTTCTCTCAAGTAGGACTGAAAACAGATGTTTTTTTTCCACCAAGAGGGATATAAACCCATGGAACCGCCTACCCGCTGAAGCCTTAAATGCCAAATTCCAGCTAAAAAATATAATTAAGACAATTGGCGGGCCCTTCAACAAGCCGCCGGCTTTCTGTCCTCTTCGAGGTCACTAGATAGTTAGTGGCCCTTGGGTAAATTCAGTAAATATATACAATAATTGTCAGCGCATCTTCCGAGCAACAAGGACAGCTACACAGTATCTCTTAGAATTACGTAGGTAAACAACAAATGTAACATATTTGTTTACTACAATGTCGGTGCTGGCTGTAGAAGTTGAAAAAACATTGTTTTACTTCGAAATATACTAATTTTATAAGAAAATTCGACGTAAATAGGAGGCAGTAGAGCTGCGATAAGCCAGCGCTAAATCTTCAATATGAAGAATGTTGCTGCTCTCTGATTGGCCAAACGAAACACAGTAGTGACCTCTATCGGCACGCAGGTGAACCAACAATATTTCTTCCTAAGTATACCTTATTGAATCGCACCTAAGCATCTTCTTAGGGCGCACTTAGGAACCTTCGTAGCAAACCCACTTACGAAGAAATACACAGAGCTTCCTGAATCTAGGTCCAGGGCACCATCAGCTGGTTTCTTAAATTTCAGGGTACAGTGCTTAAGAGTTTGGTATAGGTTGATAGTTCACATCTGCCTCTTAGGGAATATTTAAATTTTAGGAAGTGATCAGTTCAGGAAGTGTTCCTATATATTTACACCTTTGATAGTTTTGCTTTAATAAACTTGGTTTTAATATTTACGTTTTGTATTTTTTAGTATTTCCAATAATTACACATTGTCTGTACCGTGGTCCTCACGAGTCTGGGTTAGTGTTGAGTGAGCCAGTACCAGGACATGACGACTTTATGTGATGGGAATATTTACTCATGTTAATATTCAGATAATTCTCTCTATTGCCAAGGTAACCATTGTATCGGAATACACTGCATTTGAGTGCTTGAACCTTTCACTTCTTGACAAACTAACTAAATCATACAACAAGGCCTCACCATCTTATGAACAAAATCACAATACAATGTCATCGTGAGAGACGTTGCAGGCAATATTATTAAAGAATTAGGTGACACGGCAACTTTAATTCAAAAAACCAACGTAACTCTACATGAAATTTATAGCAAGCCTAACACACAATATAAAAATGCGATGATCCACCCACACACACAGGCACAACAGCTTCTCACACAAAGTATAGTCTCGATATATATACATGTACCCACATTCAACACAAAACTAGCAGAATACCTGAATCAGTAGTGTTTCATATTTTATCAATACAATCATGAGATACACGAATATAAAGCAATACAGGTTTGACCCAAATGCATCAAACATTCACCAGACGAAGCTCACGAGGGAGTAGCAGTACTCAAAAAATGGGGGTACATTTTAACATGAACTTTTACAAACACCATGACACAACAAACACTTCATGGTCATACAAATCTACACACAATGTGGCCCACACGTCATATACACCACGTATTCCTGCCCAAACATCACATATCACTACAAGACTTAACACATTCAATTACACTAGCTTACCTGTCATTCTGATGGGGACCTTAGTACACAACATCACACATTGGTGTGATGTTGTGTACACATCACCTGAAATTGGTGCAAAACACAATCGATCGAAGTCCCTATTAATTTTTGGTTGCAAAGAAAAGGGGATAACATCTAGGTCAGAAAGAGCTGTGGAAGAAGCGAAAGTAGTACAAGATCATAAAGTAAAGAGCATCTGCTCCAACAAGCTACACCCAACATCTGTAGTACTCAATCCCAACATTCCTCCCCTTTTAATAAAATTCTACCCCTACAGGTTAAGGGTATCAGGCGGTCGTATGACTCTTCCTGATTTTCTCAACTGGGAGTCCCTACCTGTTACTTCTGGGAAACATTCTTCTGAGTTACTCCCTGTAGAGTCCATAGGGTGAACTGTATCTCCATTACCCTCTGTTGCCCCTTGCTATGCCTCCCTATCTACTGCAGGTGCTGCTACCCCTTCATTATTAGGATAGATATCACTAGTTGCCCCACCTCCACCTGAAGGGTCTTCAAAATTTCTTGGGAACCTTGGCATGAGTTGATCTGCATGCCTTTTCCAATTAATGTTCCCAAAACTCTGCACTTGCACAGTGAAATTCCTGCGTCCCAAGACGTCCCTAATTTTTCCTTCTGCCCAAGGCTTCCCAATTCCAAAATTCCTTGCATATACTGCATTCCCCTCGTTAGACAACAATTCCTCTCCCTGAGCCAACTGATTGGCCAAGTTAGTTACCGATTTCTCTTTATCGGGATCTGTCTTTACTGCTTCCATGTGCACTTTAAAGTGCCTATTAAACAGTAATTCAGAAGGAGATTTACCAGTAGTAGAATGAACAGTTTTCCTTTGATTATATAATAATCTATAAAGCCTTCTATTAATAGTACCTTCCGTAAACCGCTATAATTCTTCTTTCAATGATCTCACTGCTCTCTCCGCTAGACCATTTGAAGAAGGATTATAGGGGACAGGTCTTACATGTTTAATACCATTTTTTCTAAAAAAAAATCCTCCATTTCCACAGAAACACAATAAAGAGCATTGTCTGACACCACCATGTCTGGTAATCCAAAATTTCAAAATGTTTTTGTTAGCAATTCACAAGTTACAGATGATGTGGTGGAATTACACACATGAACATCCATAAATTTTGAGTAGGAATCCACCACCACCAGGTAATATTTGTTATCAACAGGTCCAGCATAATCTATATGAAGTCTAGACCAGGGTTTTCCAGAGCATGGCTAAGAAAGTACTGGGGGCCTGTGGTTTCTGATAATTCTTAAAGCAAATATGATTTTTTGTTACCTCAGCAATATCCTGGTCTATTTTTGGCCACCAAACCTAACTTCTAGCTTCTGCTTTCATAGCATTTATGCCATTGCAGCTGTTCCAAAATCTTACATCTTAGTTCCCCAGGCACCACCACTCTATTCCTATACAAGAGTACATCCTGGTGAATACTAAGGTCAGCCTTTACCGCAGTATACTCTGATAATAACAAATTAGCATTCCAACCATATTTAACATATTTGAACAACAGATTTAATTTGGGATATCTACAAGTAGCCTTCTTAATAGTCTGGAATGAAATATCCTCAAAAGACATAGATTCCACCAGGTTAACATTCTCCACTGGAATACTGGAATTCAATTCTTCTGTCACAGGCAATCTACTTAATGTATCAGCTACTACATTATCCTTTTCTGGCTTAAACTCTAAATCATACTCAAACTGCGAGAGTAGCAATGCCCATCTTTGAACTCTAGCATTGGCATTAACTGGAATTTGTTTACCTCTGCCAAACAATCCTAGCAGGGGTTTATGGTCTGTTCTAGCAAGAAATTTCCTTCCTAGCAGAAAATACCTCAGTTTTTTTTACAGCATATACCAAAGCTAAGGCTTCTTTATCTAACTGAGAATAATTCTGTTCCGCGGGAGATAATTTCTTGCTAGCAAAATATACTACTTTATCCTGACCCTCTACTTCCTGTAATAATACACAACCCACTCCTACTGGGGAAGCATCAACCTCCAGTTTTAAAGGGAGTCTACCAGTAAAATTAGTGAGCACTGGAGAATTTATCAATTCCTGCTTAATATTCCTGAAGGCATTTTCCTCTTTTGCTGCCCACTTAAATTTAGCCCCTTTTTAAACAATTCATATAAGGGTGCTAATTTTGTTGAAAAGTTCTTCACAAACTTACAAAAATATGCAACCATCCTTACAAAAGACTGTACTTCCCCAACTGATGCTGGAGCTGGGGCATCTACTATAGCAGCTACATTTTTGTGAGAAGGAATAAAGACCTTATCTGAAATATGGTACCACAGGTATTCAATGGCCTTGGTCTTCAATGTTGTTTTATCCTTATTAATCTTCACATTGTGCTTTTGCAGGAGATTCAAAACTTGTTCTAATCTAGCATCATGCTCTTCCTCATTCTCCCAGCATACAATAATGTCATCTAAAAAACTAGCCACACCGTCAATGTTTACTAACAACTGGGACATGAATCTCTGAAAAATTGCTGGAGACGAGGAGAGTCCAAAAGGAAGTCTTTAATACTTAAATAACCCCTTGTGGGTCTTAATCGCTAAAATTTTTTGGCTCTCCTCCTCTACAGGAATTTGCAAGTAAGCATCTTTCAGGCCAATCTTAGAAAAGATTGCCCCCTTGCAGACCACTGACAACAACTCATCTGTCTTAGGTAAAGGGTACTTCTCACAGTGAATGCGATTGTTGAGTTCCTTGAAGTCTGCACAGATTCTCATGGATTTCCGATCTGCCTTCAACACTGGTATAATTGGGGCTGCCCGCTCACTATGCGTAATTGGCTCTAAGATGCCTTCTGCCACATGTTTTTCCAGGGCTGATTATACCAATTGCTTATAATGAAACGGAACTGTTCTTGCCTTGAAAAATTTAGGTGAAGCCCCACTTTTCAGGTGAATTTTTGATACCATGTTATTGATGGGCTTATTTGCCTCCACTGAATATTTATCTGACATATGTTCGGCACTTTTATTTGTTTTAACTATCGACAATTCATCTAGGCCCTGCCAAGAAAATTCCCACTTTTTCCATGAGATCCTTACCACATAGGCTAAGATTATGTAAATCCAATACATAAAAATCCTGGACAATTTCTTTTCCATTATAACCTACTTTTGCCGATACCTTGCCATAGACCTTAATCCGTGTATTGTCATATGTACTTAATGATTTTTTTTTTTTGGAGTTGGAGGTCCCAGTGCCCCTCTTCACCACCTTCGAGGTCAACCCCGGAACTCACAGTTCCTGCGACGACGCTGGAACCAATCGTATTGGCGTATGCCTTTCCATTGGAGACTTTCAGCGCCGTGGAGAGGGGGGGGACCTGCTGCCTGGGTAACAGCTTCTCCCCCGAATCAACTTACCCTGGCTTTGCGCCCTGGTGAGGCCACTCCAGACCGACAACCAGAGCGCAACTCCATAGTCTCCTGAGACTGATGGATGCCTACTACTACTACTACTTAATGATTTTTTTACCTGGCTTTACATTCAATTGCAAGATATCTGCCCAATCTCTAGACAATGTTAACACTGCAGCACCAGTGTCCAGTTCCAAGGGAACTAACTTCCCATTAATTACAAAATTCACCACTTGTGACTTCACTGAACATACCTTTTCTTTCACCTAATATAGTCTGCTTTCCTCACCTGCAGCTTCTTCAGACGGTGTACCTTCCTCTACTGCCTTGACCACATTACCACTACCTCTTCTTCCTGCATTCCCTGGTTGTCATCTCTCCCAGGCCTTGCTGTTCCTCTTCAGATATTCTCTACACACTTTCTTCAAGTGCCCCTCCTTGTTACAAAAGTTACATATATATTCTCAAAACTTGCACTTGCTACTATTGTGATTGTACCCACAGTGTTTACATCTGGTCCGGCCCTGTACTACCCTAATTTCCTGAGTAGATTTTGTACCAAAAGCCCTTTCCAGGTTCAATATCTTCTCGACCACTGTCCATGAAGACATCGATTGTAGATCCAAGGTTTCTGCCACCAGGTTAGGGAAAAATATTTCAGTTTCTACTGTCATGAACAACTGGTCCCGCACCCGGTCATCCAACTGTGCTGCAAAGTTGCAGTGGTTAGCCAATGCCTTCAAGTCCGCATATAACTCCTGTACGGATTCTGCTGTTTTTTCGTCCTCTTCTGGAAATCCATCAAACTCCTGTGATATGAAAGTTTCATTACATAATGACGTTTAAGCAGGGTAATCAGGTCTACCTAAGTCTTCATGTGGGGTAGGTCAGGCGCACACAAGTTATCAAGAACACTATATACTTCAGGACCTAGTGAAACTAAGAGTACCGCTTTCTTGTTGGTGTCCACCTTAATCTCAAAGGTATTGAAAGTTTGCTTCCAGCAGGCTAAGCCATAGGTACAATGAGATCTTGGTAGTGTTAAACGGCTCCAATGAAATAAGCAGCGTAGCCATGGCCACGGCGGTAGCACAACTCAACTGTTGTATGCCAAGCGTCCACCCGTCCACACGATGTACCCTGCTCTCTCCTGATCCTCACACCTTGTCTCATACCCAAACACTCTGCCTGAGGTGTTCAATAATCCTCGTCGCCACTGTTACGTTTGAAGGCGGAAGAGAAACAATCTTCGTCCAAATGGCTGTATTCTCAACAACCCACCACAACAACAACAAAACAATTATAAGGTACATATCTTACTATTTACAAGATCATAAACAAAAGAGCATTTGCTCCAACATGCTTCACCCAACATCTGTAGTACTCAATCCCAACAAATATGTAGCCATCAGTAGCATAACTTTCCCTATTCTACCATTCCAATTCCAATGTTTATTCAGGTAAAGTACATACATACAAGAGGTTATACAAAAATTGATAGATTTATAGATAGAGCTAGTACATACAATGCCTAAAGCCAATGGTAATCAAAGCGTTTCGGGCAGGAAAAACATTAAAGACTAAAACTTAATACTGTATAAAATGTGTCGAGAACAAATAAAAATAAAAAAGGGGGGAACATGGCAGAAAAAGCAGCACAAATACAATTAGGTCGACAAACAGCGTTGTTTAAAAAATAACAGACATGGGTTGACAATATAGGTTGACATTGACAGTAGGGATGCCACATGGTAGCATCTTGGGACCTCTCCTATTTCTTATATACATCAATGATTTGCCAAATATTTCTAACATTCTAACACCTGTACTATTTGCTGACGATACTACCTTGATCTATTCTGACTCCAACCCCCACACACTAAATAATATTGTCAACAATGAATGAAAAAACTCCACTCATGGATGTCATCTAACAAACTTACAATAAACATAGAAAAGACCTACTTCATTTTATTTAGTAGTAAATCATCAAATCAGATTCAACTTCAGATAGACAATGTTAACATTACGAATTAAAATGAGGGGACGTTTTTTTCGAATCAAATCAAATCAAATGTTTTTCAGGTAAAAGTACGTACATACAAGATGAGTTACAAATATAATGTTGTATTTCTAGATAGAGCTAATACATGCAATGCCTAAAACCACTAATATGCACAGTGTTCCGGACAAGGTGTGGAAAAAAAAACACTTAGACTAAAATTTAATACTAATTGAGATCAAAGTATAAATTGAGTTGAAAAAATGACAAAGGAGGAAAAAAATGGCAGAAATTAGTAATTATACAAGTTGGTCAACAAACAGTATTTTTTAAAATTGCAAAACATGGGTCTTGGACATGGGTATTTAAGCAGTAAGGTATGTTTAAGCAGTAATAAACATGGATTTATTAGGTAGTACTTAGTTTTTCTCTTAAACTAGTTGAGAGAGGTAGCCTTTGACGTGATTGGGAAGGTCATTCCACTTTCTGGGTCCCTTGATTTGTAGAGCATTTCTAATTTGGTTAAGTCGCACTCTTGGAATATCAAATAGATATTTGTTTCTGGTGTGGTATCCATAGGCTCTGTTACAACCTTCTAGGAAGGGTTTAAGGACAGGATTGGCATTTCATTCAGTTTTAAATATATATAGAGTACACTTGAGAGGATCTGCAGTGACTTAATATCTAACATATTCAGAGATTTAAGTAAGGGTGCCTAGTGCTGTCTGGGGGCCACAGTTTGTTATTGTTCTAATAGCTGATTTATTGGGTAATTAGAGGACCAACTCTAATTACCAATTAGAAGTAATTAGAGGAATTAGATGATTTTGGGTAGTAAAACCCCAAGCACAAATACCATAATTGAGATAAAGATAGATGAGAGAGTAATAGAGCGTCACCAGGGCAGGGCGAGGTACATAATATCTGATCTTAGAAAAATGCCAACAGTTTCAGAAACTTTTTTACTTTTTTGTTTTTTTCTTGGCCAATACTTAGACAAGAGACCCACATACAACACATAGTATGTGTTGCACCACATACAACACAAAGCAAAAAAGTATAAACAAAACGGTCGGTCTAAGTAGGGAGATTTACGACGTAGACCGTCCGCAGCATTTTGGGATGCAGCGGTTTCGGCCACGTCAAATGTTGTAATAACGTTGGAGGAATGATTTGGACAATATATAGTGGAGAGCGGGAACGTGTTGCCTGATGTACGATAATTTTTGGGGAAGTAGTGTTCGAATGAGGTGTGTATGGTTGTGTGAAAGTTGTGAGAACGTTGTGAGTGGTCTTTTTTTGACGTGATACATTTTTTGTTGAAATGTGAAGGTGAAATTGGTAGATGGAGATGTGGGAGGAGTTTAGAAGAACGAAGTGTTCCCTGATTGGGTGAAACGGTCATAAAGTTTTAATCTCCTCCCCCCCTGTCTTTTTGTCAGAGAGAGGCAGTCATTTTTTGGGAGCAGAAGTGTTTTAGGAGGGTGATGGAATATGGAGCGAGAGAGGAAAACGAAGATATATACGTAATAGGTTGTGGGAATGGAAGTAGTTTAACAGAACATTGTGTGTTAGAAGACAGGAGATATAAAAAAATGAGAGGGTGCATTTATCAGTGAAGAAAGATATAGAACTTACTTGAAAGAGAATGAGTAGGAGGAGCATATGCAGAGAGAGAATGTGTTGGAGTGAATGGAAGTAGTCTAACAGAAGATAGAGTTATCAAAAAATGTGGGGAAGCATATTTAGCAGTGAAGAAAGATATAGAACTTAGTTACTTACTTGAAAGAGAACGCAGGACGTAGGCTGCGGAGGATCCTGGAGACGTCTTCCCTGGAGTAGGTACACTCTAAATTAGAGTAAAGAAAAAAATTAGAGAAAATATATTAATTCAGGAAAACTTGGCTTATTAGGCAAATCGGGCCTTGCATAGTAGGCTGAGAATTGCGTTCTGGCTACTAGGCTACTAGGTACGACATATATATATATATATATATATATATATATATATATATATATATATATATATATATATATATATATATATATATATATATATATATATATATATATATATATATATATATATATATATATATGTCGTACCTAGTAGCCAGAAGGCACTTCTCAGCCTACTATTCAAGGCCCGATTTGCCTAATAAGCCAAGTTTTCATGAATTAATGTTTTTTCGTCTACCTAACCTACCTAACCTAACCTAACCTAGCTTTTTTTGGCTACCTAACCTAACCTTACCTATAAATATAGGTTAGGTTAGGTTAGGTAGGGTTGGTTAGGTTCGGTCATATATCTACGTTAATTTTAACTCCAATAAAAAAAATTGACCTCATACATAGAGAAAAGGGTTGCTTTATCATTTCATAAGAAAAAAATTATAGTAAATATATTAATTCAGGAAAACTTGGCTTATTAGGCAAATCGGGCCTTGAATAGTAGGCTGAGAAGTGAGTTCTGGCTACTAGGTACGACATATATATATATATATATATATATATATATATATATATATATATATATATATATATATATATATATATATATATATATATATATATAAATATACTAGGTACGACATATATATATATATATATATATATATATATATATATATATATATATATATATATATATATATATATATATATATATATATATATATATATATATGTCGTACCTAGTAGCCAGAACTCACTTCTCAGCCTACTATGCAAGGCCCGATTTGCCTAATAAGCCAAGTTTTCATGAATTAATGTTTTTTCGTCTATCTAACCTACCTAACCTAACCTAACCTAGCTTTTTTTGGCTACCCAGCCTAACCTTACCTATATATATAGGTTAGGTTAGGTTAGGTAGGGTTGGTTAGGTTCGGTCATATATCTACGTTAATTTTAACTTCAATAAAAAAAAATTGACCTCATACATATTGAAAAGGGTAGCTTTATCATTTCATAAGAAAAAAATTATAGTAAATATATTAATTCAGGAAAACTTGGCTTATTAGGCAAATCGGGCCTTGAATAGTAGGCTGAGAAGTGAGTTCTGGCTACTAGGTACGACATATATATATATATATATATATATATATATATATATATATATATATATATATATATATATATATATATATATATATATATATATATATATATGTCGTACCTAGAAGCCAGAACGCACTTCTCAGCCTACTATGCAAGGCCCGATTTGCCTAATAAGCCAAGTTTTCATGAATTAATTGTTTTTCGACAACCTAACCTACCTAACCTAACCTAACCTAACTTTTTCGGCTACCTAACCTAACCTAACCTATAAAGATAGGTTAGGTTAGGTTAGGTAGGGTTGGTTAGGTTCGGTCATATATCTACGTTAATTTTAACTCCAATAAAAAAAAAATTACCTCATACATAATGAAATTGGTAGCTTTATCATTTCATAAGAAAAAATTAGAGAAAATATATTAATTCAGGAAAACTTGGCTTATTAGACAAATCAGGCCTTGCAGAGTAGGCCAAAAAGTGCGTTCTGGCTACTAGGTACGACATATATATATATATATATATATATATATATATATATATATATATATATATATATATATATATATATATATATATATATATATATATATATATATATATATATATATATATATATATATATATATATATATTATTAAATACGACCGAAAAAGTAAGAATAATAATTCTAACACGAATTTTCTCAATCTTTCGTACATTTCTTTTCACTGTAGATGGTAATTCAAAAATCAATTCTCCAAAATTCATTTTTATTTCTAGTCTGACGCGATACTTGAGCGCGTTTCGTAAAACTTATTACATTTTCAAAGACTTTAGTTTAAACATACACAACTGAATAGAACTTACGCATCTCCGATTTGTTTATATCTACATTTGAGTGAGGTAGATGGGGTGAGATATATATATATATATATATATATATATATATATATATATATATATATATATATATATATATATATATATATATATATATATATATATATATTGTCGAAAAATCCGAAACCATTTAATAATACTTCATGCAATTGCAGATAATATTGCTGCTGTGTTGTATACACAAGTTACCCCATAGAAAATATAGCTTGTAGTGGAATTTTCCGTCAATAGAAAACGGGATATCATTGCCACATACTATTATAAATTCACCCCCATTCTGTTGGGAATTATCCACAAATACATTAGTCTTTGGACTTTTACCATCATAAAAACATCTCATTTGAATTAACTTAATTATCAGTATCAAAATAAAGTAAATGTGACCCTTCTATCAGTTACTGACATCTCTACAAAATGAGGGAGGTGTCAGTGAGGAAGGAGAGGGCAGATATTAAGACCAGAGGTGCAGGGAGCAAATTCGGTTCCTATAATTTCTCTTGGACGAGTGGGACGGAGACCAGAGTAGTGGTCTTCCATCATCAACACGCTGTCAACATAATCAAGGGAAGTGTTCTACCGAAACCCGTTTATCTAATCATTTTTGGCCTTTAATGTTAGGTAGATATTAGACGAACTGGTTAGAATGCGAACTCGCCTCATACTAAAGGTAATTAAGCCTTGGTCCTTATCATATATAATATACAGTGTTTTCTCTGATATAGCTGTCATATATTAGGATTCTGGCTTTACAGCTAGCGCCCTTTGACAGGAACAAGAAGAGGAAGCAAGCTTGGTATATCAGTTACTGGGTGATGGAAGCTGCCTCACACGAGGATAATTTGGTGACTACATCCTAGTTATACCTGGTGGACTAAGCCTGTTGTACAATAAGATAAGAAACCTCCTCAGTGTATACTAATATATGTAGTTAGTACTGTAGTTTGATTGGCTGCATATATATAAATATAATATAAACCCCCCCTAATGTGTAAGGATCGATTTGTGAGATTATTGCAGAAATACAGTCCACTTAACATCATACCAAATGCTATCGAAATATATAAATTAAGGTAAATATAAATTCTACATAAATTCATATAAATTAAATATAAATCTCACAGGTCGGTTCCCACACACACACACACACATATATATATATATATATATATATATATATATATATATATATATATATATATATATATATATATATATATATAATATATATATATATATATATATATATATATATATATATATATATATATATATATATATATATATATATATATATATATATATATATATATATATATATATATTGGTTTATACTGGCAGCAGGTTTTCTTTTAAACATGTCTAATTGAATATGACCGCATATTCAGTATTTACTATCTTCTGGTTTAGGGCTTCTATCCCTCTAACTATTTTCCTAGCATCAGCGCTTAGCTGAAAGAGGAGTTCTCCAAAACTCATTTTCGTTATTTCAAGGTGAAGAAAAAAGTGAATTACTATAGAATGTGAACTCACTTGAACATTCACAACGTGAACGTGAACCTTCACTTATTTATTTGAATTGTTGAATTTATGAGAATTTATTTATGAGAATTTATGAGTATCTCTTATTTATGAGAATTGTGCAAATTGTATAAATAAGTGTAATACATTCTATAGTAATTCACTTTTTTCTTCACCTTGAAATAACGAAAATGAGTTTTGGAGAACTCCTCTTTCAGCTAAGCGCTGATGCTAGGAAAATAGTTAGAGGGATACAAGCCCAAACCTGAAGATAGTAAATACTGAATATGCGGTCATATTCAATGAGACATATATATATATATATATATATATATATATATATATATATATATATATATATATATATATATATATATATATAAATATATATATATATATATATATATATATATATATATATATATATATATATATATATATATATATATATATATATATATAAATATAAATATATATATATATATATATATATATATATATATATATACATATATATATATATAGTTTTCATTCGCATATAGTCCTGGGGACCATTCAGGCTTGTTCGCATTTGTGTTCCTCACGTGTGCCCCAAAGAATGCGGTGATTTGGTGAAATGCTATGCTCAAGATTACCATCCGAGATGCCGTCGGGGAAGTGGCTCAAATAGCCTCGGCTATCACTTCCTTTTGACGGCCGTGATGGTCAAGTGGATTAAGGCGCCCTGTAGTTACCAGTTGCGTTGCTCCTGGGAGTATGGGTTCGAGTCACTTCTGGGGTGTGAGTTTTCATTTGCATATAGTCCTGGGGACCATTCAGGCTTGTTCGCATTTGTGTTCCTCACGTGTGCCCCAAAGAATGAGGTGATTTGGTGAAATGCTATGCCCAAGATTACCATTCGAGTTGCCGTCGGGTAAGTGGCTCAAATAGCCTCGGCTATCACTTCCTTTTGACGGCCGTGATGGTCAAGTGGATTAAGGCGCCCTGTAGTTACCAGTTGCGTTGCTCCTGGGAGTATGGGTTCGAGTCACTTCTGGGGTGTGAGTTTTCATTCGCATATAGTCCTGGGGACCATTCAGGCTTGTTCGCATTTGTGTTCCTCACGTGTGCCCCAAAGAATGAGGTGATTTGGTGAAATGCTATGCCCAAGATTACCATCCGAGTTGCCGTCGGGGAAGTGGCTCAAATAGCCTCGGCTATCACTTCCTTTTGACGGCCGTGATGGTCAAGTGGATTAAGGCGCCCTGTAGTTACCAGTTGCGTTGCTCCTGGGAGCATGGGATCGAGTCACTTCTGGGGTGTGAGTTTTCATTTGCATATAGTCCTGCATGGGGACCATTCAGGCTTGTTCGCATTTGTGTTCCTCACGTGTGCCCCAAAGAATGAGGTGATTTGGTGAAATGCTATGCCCAAGATTACCATCCGAGTTGCCGTCGGGGAAGTGGCTCAAATAGCCTCGGCTATCACTTCCTTTTGATGGCCGTGATGGTCAAGTGGATTAAGGCGCCCTGTAGTTACCAGTTGCGTTGCTCCTGGGAGTATGGGTTCGAGTCACTTCTGGGGTGTGAGTTTTCATTCGCATATAGTCCTGGGGACCATTCAGGCTTGTTCGCATTTGTGTTCCTCACGTGTGCCCCAAAGAATGAGGTGATTTGGTGAAATGCTATGCCCAAGATTACCATCCGAGTTGCTGTCGGGGAAGTGGCTCAAATAGCCTCGGCTATCAATTCCTTTTGATGGCCGTGATGGTCAAGTGGATTAAGGCGCCCTGTAGTTACCAGTTGCGTTGCTCCTGGGAGTATGGGTTCGAGTCACTTCTGGGGTGTGAGTTTTCATTCGCATATAGTCCTGGGGACCATTCAGGCTTGTTCGCATTTGTGTTCATCACGTGTGCCCCAAAGAATGAGGTGATTTGGTGAAATGCTATGCCCAAGATTACCATCTGAGTTGCCGTCGGGGAAGTGGCTCAAATAGCCTCGGCTCTCACTTCCTTTTGACGGCCGTGATGGTCAAGTGGATTAAGGCGCCCTGTAGTTACCAGTTGCGTTGCTCCTGGGAGTATGGGTTCGAGTCACTTCTGGGGTGTGAGTTTTCATTCGCATATAGTCCTGGGGACCATTCAGGCTTGTTCGCATATATATATATATATATATATATATATATATATATATATATATATATATATATATATATATATATATATATATATATATATATATATATATATATATATATATATATATATATATATATATATATATATATATATATATATATATATATATATATACTTTATTAAATATGACCGAAAAAGTAAGATTAATAATTCTAACTCGAATTTTCTCAATATTTCTTATGTTTCTTTTCACTGTTGATGGTAATTGAAAAATCAATTCTCCAAAATTCATTTTTATTTCTAGTCTGACACGACACTCGAACGCGTTTCATAATAACTCATTACATTTTCAAAGACTTTTAGTTTACACACACATAACTATAACCTGCAAATACTAAACAGAGTTCTTACTATGCTATGATTTAAACAGCTTTCATCATATTTTATACCCGCAGTTTGAGTGAGGTGATATGTTACAACAGTTTTGGATGAGGTGAACAAAACTTTCAACACAGCCCAGAACACGAAACAATGGGTATTAATTGGGTAAATGCTTCTATATTGGAGCGGAGTCTTGAAGTGGGTAGAATATAGTTGTGCATAAATTTTCTGGTGTTGACTTCTTGATGTGTAGTGTGTCGCAGACGTCAAGCCGCCTGCAATCGCTGTATCTATCGATGATTTCTGTGTTGTTTGCTAAGATTTCTCTGGTGATGGTCTGGTTGTGGAAAGAGATTATATGTTCCTTAATGGAGCCCTGTTGCTTATGCATCGTTAATTGCCTGGAAAGAGATGTTGTTGTCTTGCCTATATACTGGGTTTTTTGGAGCTTACAGTCCCCAAGAGGGCATTTGAAGGCATAGACGACGTTAGTCTCTTTTAAAGCGCTCTGTTTTGTGTCTGGAGAGTTTCTCATGAGTAGGCTGGCCGTTTTTCTGGTTTTATAGTAAATCGTCAGTTGTATCCTCTGATTTTTGTCTGTAGGGATAACGTTTCTATTAACAATATCTTTCAGGACCCTTTCCTCCGTTTTATGAGCTGTGGAAAAGAAGTTCCTGTAAAATAGTCTAATAGAGGGTATAGGTGTTGTGTTAGTTGTCTCTTCAGAGGTTGCATGGCGTTTCACTTTCCTTCTTATGATGTCTTCGACGAAACCATTGGAGAAGCCGTTGTTGACTAGGACCTGCCTTACCCTACAGAGTTCTTCGTCGACTTGCTTCCATTCTGAGCTGTGGCTGAGAGCACGGTCGACATATGCGTTAACAACACTCCTCTTGTACCTGTCTGGGCAGTCACTCTTGGCATTCAGGCACATTCCTATGTTTGTTTCCTTAGTGTAGACTGCAGTGTGGAAACCTCCGCTCCTTTCCATGACTGTTACATCTAGAAAGGGCAGCTTCCCATCCTTTTCCATCTCGTAAGTGAAACGCAGCACGGAACTCTGCTCAAATGCCTCCTTCAGCTCCTGCAGATGTCTGACATCAGGTACCTGTGTAAAAATGTCGTCAACATACCTGCAGTATATGGCCGGTTTCTAGTTCATATCGACTAAGACTTTTTGCTCGATGGTACCCATGTAGAAGTTCGCAAACAGGACACCTAGGGGAGAACCCATGGCGACCCCATCTACTTGCTTATACATGTGCCCATCCGGGCTCAAGAAGGGTGCCTCTTTAGTACAAGCTTGGAGTAGTTTCCTTAGAATGTTTTCTGGTATGTCAAGAGGAGTACAGGCCGGATCACGATACACTCTGTCCGCTATCATCCCGATTGTTACATCCACAGGTACGTTGGTAAACAGTAATTCTATGTCCAACGAGGCTCTTATCCCTGTGGCCCGTGTGCCCCGCAATAAGTCAACAAATTCCTTTGGAGACTTCAGGCTGAAGGCGCAGGGAACATAAGGAGTCAGCAGGCCGTTGAGTCGCTTCGCCAGTCTGTACGTGGGTGTGGGTATCTGGCTAATGATTGGCCGAAGTGGGTTTCCAGGCTTGTGTGTCTTGACATTTCCATACGCAAATCCAGGTTTATATTCCCCAATGATCTTTGGCAGGTGGCGTCCGGATTTCTTGGCGTTCACAGTTTCGATCAGTTTGTTGACCTTTGCTTTCAATTCGGCTGTAGTGTCCTTCGTTACCCTTTGGAACTTAGTTTGGTCAGAGAGTATGACCTTCATTTTCGCCAGATATTCGTCTTTTTTAAGAATGACATATATTGGCGACTTGTCACCTCTCCTGACAACTATCTCCTTGTTCTCACGAAGGCTTTTAGCTGCCGCTTTGAGCTCGGGGGACAGTATGGTGCTTCTGTAATTTCCTCGATTCTTTCCTCCTTCTGCAATAAGTTCTGCTTGTAAGGTATCTTTGGTAGTGACCTTCTTTTGTGTCTCGAGGTCGAATATGTTGTCCAACAGAATTTCCAACTTAATCTTATTTCCAACTTAATCCAGTTAATCTTAGTTTAAGGCGTCTTGTACATACCAGTTGCGTTGCTCCTGGGAGTATGGGTTCGAGTAACTTCTGGGGTATGAGTTTTCAGTTGCATATTGTCCTGGGGACCATTCTGGCTTGTTCGCATTTGTGTTCCTCACGTGTGCCCCAAAGAATGAGGTGATTTGGTAAAATGCTATGCCCAAGATTACTATCCGAGTGCCGGCGGTGGGGTGGTTCAAATAGCCTCGGCTATCACCTCATTATGTCCGGTCGTGATGGTCAAGTGGATTAAGGCGTCTTGTACATACCAGTTGCGTTGCTCCTGGGAGTATGGGTTCGAGTCACTTCTGGGGTGTGAGTTTTCAGTTATATATATATATATATATATATATATATATATATATATATATATATATATATATATATATATACACACAATATATAGGGTGCCTGACAGCTGAGTGGACAATGATTCGGATTCATAGTCCTGAGGTTCCGAGTTTGATCCCCGGTGGAGGCGGAGACAAATGGGCAAAATGTTTCTTTCACCCTGATGCCCCTGTTACCTAGCAGTAAATAGATACCTGGGAGTTAGACAGCTGCTACAGGGTGCTTCCTTGGGGGTGTGTAACAAAAAGGAGGTCTGGTCGAGGACCGGACCGCGGGGCGCTAAGCCCCAAAATCAACTCAAGTAAACCCCAAACAACAAATTTTGAGACGGTTGTATCTTGAAAACAAGAATGTCATCAAAGAATCAATACATTTAGTTAAAAATATAGACAACAGTCTAACATACAATGTATTTTTTTAATCAGCTTCTTGGCTGATTTTAAAAATAACTCCAAGTATAATCCAGGTATGTTTACGTAACAAGTCTATTGGCACACTACACAATAAATAAAAATAAATGTCTTTAAATTGCAATTCCTTATATAATTTCCTTTAAACATATAAAAATTTTGTCTTTGTTTTATGTATATAACGCAAATTTTATTTTCTACATTTTATTTTAAAAGAAGTAATTATTATGTATAATATATTTGTATATATGATAGAAAAATGTGTACTTCAATTTTCAAGATTATAGAGCCCTTTATCACTTGTTTTTCTTGGGTGCAAATAAACGTACCTAGTTGTTAGTTGCAAAGTCAAGTTTCAGTTCCTAGTCTCGTCTTTCCAACAATTGAATTATTATATTATTGCAATGATTCTCCCAGTTTGCATCTTTCTTGTATTTTTTTTATTGGAACAGTTAGTGAATTGCTTCGACTTCCGTTACTGAACCATTTTCTTTGTTAGTAACTTGCGCGCTGACTCATATATTTCTAATTCAGATTCAGATTCAGATTCAGATGTTTATTCAGGTAAGGTATATACATACAAGTGATGTTACATTAATGGATTGATATATAGATAGAGCTAGTACATACAATGCCTAAAGCCACTATTACGCAATGCGTTTCGGGCAAGAAAAACATTAATATCTAGAACTTAATACTAATTGAGCATAAAGAATAAAAGGTGTTGAGAACAAATACAAATAAAGATAAAAAAAAGGGGGAACATGACTGAAAAAGCAGCACAAATACAATAGGTTGACAAACAGTGTTGATTAAAATGTGTACTTCACATTAATCGTCAAATTAATAATAGTTCAGTGTCTAAACAAAGAAAACGTTTTAGAAGCTGAAACAAACTCTATACACACAGTTTCAAAAGCAAATACAATAAGATACATTGATACATGACAAATATCTGTCATGTCTACCCGAACGCTATGCGTGTTAGTGGCTTTGTATGAATGCAAAAATACCGGTCGTGTGTAATCTCAATAACCCATATTGTACCTTCTTGCAAATAAATTAATATTATTATTATTATTATACATTCAGAAAAAGCCTTATTTACATTAATATAACAGAGGAAATCTTTGGAGTACCGCGGTGTAATGGAACCCGCGTCGTGGGTCATTCCCCTCCCCACCCCCACATAATTCCTGTTAGGAATTCAGTGTTCAGGAATTGTGAATACTGCTCTCACTGTTAAGTCAGCCTCAGCATTCTTGACTGATTGATTGATGAAGATTAAGCCACGCAAAAGGTGGCACGGGCATGAATAGCCCGTAAGTGGTGGCCATTTTAAGCCATTCAGTATCAAGAGCTGATACTGAAGATCTGTGGAGGTGCGACTGCACCCTGCATGATGGGAGATGTCTCCCTTGTTAATGTGTTAAGATGAAGGTGAAGCCACCCAAAAGGTGGCACGGACATGAATAGCTCGTAAGTGGTGGCCCTTTTAAGCCATCACCAGTATCAATAGATGATACTGGAGATCTGTGGAGGTACAACTGCACCCAGCGTGACGGGAGATGTCTCCCGTCCGATTCTTGACTTTGAAGTTGGAAAAGTTATACTCGCCACAGGTGTCTCTAGTTCTAATTACAGCTGAGGATGACAGTTCTTGGTAGTAAAAATTGCTGTACGACCACCTGATGATCATTGGATTGGCCAACAGTTACGGATTGCAGAGTAGTTTGGTATGTTAAAGAGCACGGTTGTATCCTCTTGTCCTTGTCCTTTATCCTTTCACTGTCCTTGTGTTCTCCTCATATCGGTATTCCTGAGAGTAAGAAATAATTAGTTTAGTTCATTTATTATGCACCCCATACCCATCTTGTGGGCGGTTACCTTACCTTGAGGTTACCTTGAGGTGCTTCCGGGGCTTAGCGTCCCCGCGGCCCGGTCGTCGACCAGGCCTCCTGGTTGCCGGACTGATCAACCAGGCTGTTGGACGCGGCTGCTCGCAGCCTGACGTACGAGTCACAGCCTGTGGAACGAGTCCACAGCGGTAGTGGAAAGGGTTATAGGGGCACATAATGGGCTTTGAAACTGAACCCCACAATTCATTTACCTAAGCAAGTTACAATCTTAATGAGCTAGTTACAAAATTCAGTATATTTTGAAGTAAGTACAGAGACCAAATGGTATGAGCTATGGTACTTTGAGCTCTGTAATTATTTGATACACTCAGGAATATTGGAAGATATTCTTGTGCTGTACCCAGATATTCCACTGGAAAATTATCTAACACAGTGCATAGTTACAACCCCATTAAGATTTCAACTTAGATTCAACAGAGCAGAAGAAGTTGTTAAACACATGGGGCAAAATCTTACTGAAGCGACCATACGAGTCAAAAATACTCATACTCTGCCCAAGTAAAACAGAAACAAGCAACACTTAGTGGGCCAACTAGAGGCTTACGGCCCACGCAGGAATATCCCTGCAAAAAGTAAAAAATAAAAAATAAAAACATGGAACCGCCTACCCGCCGAAACTGTAAACGCTAAAACTCTGTTGGGGTTTAAAATGCAACTGGAAAAAATCATTAGAACAAATAGGGGGACCTTTGACAAGCCGCTGGCTTCCTGTCCACGTCGAGGCCACTAATACTAGTGGCCCCTCATGTAAATTCAGGCAAAATCCTAGGATTATAAAGTCGTGGAACTGCTTACCTGCCGAAGTCGTAAATGCGTAGACCTGCTACAATTTCTAAAATCGGACACATTGAAATTGAAACAAGTTTATTGAAGTATAAATACACACAAAGGGATGAGGTAGCTCAAGCTATTATCAACCCCGTTTAGTACAACGTGTTCATATATATTATAATTAAAAAATTGTATCGGGGACAGGAAGCCAGAGTGTATTCATAGACTTTTGCTTTTATTGAGGTCCCCCCCCCCAAGGCCGAATTACCGATATAATGATACACACCACTGGGTATGCTAACACATAGCTAACTCTTAACTCTGTATTAGACTCATGTCAGGAGCTAGGTTTAGTCATCTCAGCATATAAAACAAAGATACTAAATCGGCGCCCACCCAGGCAGGGAGGAGCTGTTCGCAAGATGACACTGTCTGATGGCTCCCAGCTTGACTATGTAAACAGATTCAAATATCTTGGCCTTGAGGTGCCACTGTATAATCCTGTTGTATTCAGACTCTGTCATCAGAGTCAAGAGTGGCTCCGAGCTCTCAAAGCTGTTGCAGGTTATCACTCAGACTATGGTGCCAATGTCAGTATTGTCAAAATGATGTACCTTGCATACATTAGATCTTTAGTGGATTATGCTGTACCTCTGCTTGCTTACTTTGATGCCCGAAAGAAAGCCTGGAGGGCTTGAAAGGTGGGTGACGGTACGCAACGAAGCCTTGAGGATAATCCTTGGGTGCAGGCTCGTACCACAAAGATACTTAACATGGTAAAGGAACTTAATATTCCGAGCGTTGTCGATCTTGGTATTGAAATTAACCGTCAAATTGGTATAAAAATTCTTACGCTAGTTCATCCTAACTCTTGCACAGAAGCCCTCCAAAATTTTTTTATTGAAGGTGTAGCGAGTAAACATTATATACTCTCTCCAATCTTTCATTGCCTTAATGACAAACTAATTAACACTAATTGCGGAGCTATAATCTTTTCCCTAATTACAGGTTACAACACAGTCTTACCATCCTATTGGAGGAAGCTGAGGTGTAGTCAACAAATATAAGCAAGCGAAAAGTGAATAGCCAATGGAGCAGTCGCTAAAGGCAAAGGACTCAACATAACCTTAAACTGGATCCCATCCCATGTTAGAATCCCATTAAATGAGAAAGCTGATGAAATTGCTAAATTGGCAACTCGTCATCCAGTGATACATAAAACAATTCAACCCAGCCTAGAGAACATAAAAAACATCATCATCAAAAAACTCTCACACCTCAACAAAGCCTACCTACACCAGAGAATAGCTGAAGGTTCGCCCTCTGCAACATGGTATCTTCAGGCAACCAAATTAGAAAGGTTAAATATCCCAAAAGGAATCCACAGGGAAATAGCAGTTAGGTTATATAGACTACGTCTAGGTTACAGATGCAACTGGGAGATTGGTGAACCCCGACAGAGGGAGTGCATCTTCTGCCAAACTGTCACAGAAAAGCCATTACTTCACTATCTTCTGGAATGTGAAGCAACCAACGACCTTAGAAGAGCTTTAAGAGTTCCTGAATCTTGCAGTGGCCACCCTGAAGCCATCAACACAGCCACTCTCCTGGTCAACAAAGGTGTCCAGCAGCTGGACACCCTCATAAAGACTGTGAAGCAGTATCCTCCCGCGCGATAATAGCTTGATGATTAAATGCAACCTCAGAATACTGAAAAGAATTACTGAAAACAAAATTGTACCACTTACTGGCTATTCATGCCCGTGCCACCTCTTGGGTGGCTTAATCTTTATCAATCAATCAATCGAATAGCCAAAACGTCAGGTAATTCACGACCGCTCACACATTCACATCACAACCCAGGTGAAGACTGAGTTGTGACAAGACGCACAGACCGAAGCATCTATGGTACCTGCACCATGTTGCACCGAGTTAAGGTTCGCCTCCGAGGACCTCATTCTCACCACGGCTGAGATCTTAGAAAATGTCTCTACCATCGGAAATGTCTCACCAGCTGACATCCTGGAGACAAGAGAAGGTGTTCACCTTCTCTAGCGACAATGACGTGGAGAAGCTATTCGCTTCCTCCACCACGACCACCGTACTAGACGCAGACCTCACCCTCACTCCTCCACGACGCTACCTGGCGGACAGGACTGTGTTTGCCAGACACATCAGCGCATGGATCTCCGACCGCAGCGACGACGACATCCTCGCCAGCATGAATTCCCTGAACCCGACGCTGACCGCGGTGGTGGCCAAGATCAGTACCAACTCCAACAACACCTGCAGACCCACACTGAAAGTGCCCTTCAGTACGGTCATCGCAGTGACCCACACCAAAGAACACTGCCTTAAGTGCGCCGGAATTACGATTCCACCTGCCCACATGACCAAGGAACGATACACGGAGCTCCGCCAGTGCTTCAAGTGCTACCGGTACTCCCACTACACCAGTAAGTGCACCGAGCAAGTGCAGAAATGCAGTATCTGCGCCCAGGAGCATCACTACATAGCCTGCACATTCTCCAGCCGACGCTGCCTACTCTGCAATGGCCCGCACACTGTAGTTTCACCTGACTGCCTCCACCGGCAGGAGGAAATAAAAAAGATGACGGCAAGCACCACCTCAACTCAGCTGGCCAACCCGCTTACATCCGCTTTCCCGGCCTTGCCCAAGAACACTGGGGAAACTGCTGCTACCTCACCACTGCTTGGTCTATCACCTTCCAGCTCACCTCCGCAGCCCTCACAATCACGACTCAAGCCTGCAGTTACCAACAACAACACCCTCCTACCGGTACTTGTACACCTCGCCGACAAATTAGCGGGCAACGACGTCAACCAATACGTCCACACCATCAATAGGCTGCTCACCGCAAATGGTTTTCTGACGGTGACGGCACCAGGCGACCTTCTCCTAGCTTCTCCACCTGCGGCCGGCCTGGCGTCCAACCCCGCAACAAGCCCCACAACCAGTCCGGTAACAGGGACGCCACCCACCCTGGCTACCCCTGCCAACGAAGACACCACATCAAATGACGACAACGGACCACCCGAAACTCTCACAACCAACACCAAGAGGCTCTCCAGAGCCGCCACCTACTTCGATGAGAACGGCCTTGCGACCGACGACGAAGACGACAACGAAAATAAAAATTTCTGTTCGGTAGAGAAAAAACAAACACGCATAGTTTGGGGGTACTTTTAATAATTTAGTTAAAAAAGTTAATTTAATTTATAAGTTATTAGTAATAATCTTGTGGAGTAACAGTTTGTTGTAAAGTAAGCTTAGGATTAGCTCTAAGTTATTGCTATTGACACTGCTGACACAGACACTGCTATTGAATTTAATAGGTTCTTTTCATCTATTGGGACATCCCTTGCTCATGATATTCCATCCTCACTCACTAATATTAAAGACTACCTTACAGGTAACTATCCAGAGTCTCTGTACTAGCTCCCGCTAATTTCTCTGATGTTACTGAGGTAATCCTCTCCCTTAAAACTAAGTCAAGCGTCCTTGATGAGATACCATCTCTAATTTACAAAAAAGCCTCCAGATTTCTAGCTCCTGCCATTGCATTGCTCTTCAACAAATCACTTTAACTCCAAACCTTTCCGGATATTCTAAAAAAAAGCGAGAGTAACCCTAGTCCACAAATATGGTGATCTCACTGATGTCAACAATTACAGACCTATATCAATTCTGCCAACCTTGTCAAAAATATTTGAAAAGCTAATCTACAAGCAGCTTTACTCATATCTAGCCAAACTCAATATACTTAGCTCTTGCCAATATGGTTTCAGACACAATAAAAGCACTAACGATGCACTTATTAGTATGAATAACTTGATACATACAGAGAGCCGGTCGGCCGAGCGGACAGCACGCTGAACTTGTGATCCTGTGGTCCTGGGTTCGATCCCAGGCGCCGGCGAGAAACAATGGGCAAAGTTTCTTTCACCCTATGCCCCCTGTTACCTAGCAGTAAAATAGGTACCTGGATGTTAGTCAGCTGTCACGGGCTGCTTCCTGGAGGTGGAGGCCTGTTCGATGACAGGGCCGCGGGGACACTAAAAAGCCCCAAAAACATCTCAAGATTACCTCAAGATTGCTCTTGATAAAAATGAGATCCTTTTCGGGTTATTTGTGGAACTACATAAGGCTTTTGACACTGTCACCCACCAAAACCTTCTTAAATTACATCATTATGGAGTCAGAGGACACTCCCTTTAATACCTTCAGTCTTACCTTACTGACAGGCTCCAGTATGTTTCTGTGAATAATTCCATTTCTCCTACACTACCCATAAACATTGGTGTTCCACAGGGCAGCATACTTGGCCCACTCCTCTTTCTCATCTACATTAATGATCTTCCAAATGCCTCTCAACACCTCAAACCAATCTTATTTGCTGATGACACAACTTTCATTTTCTCCAGTCCAGACCCACTTGCTCTAAATGTCACTGTAAATACTGAACTAAATAAAGTCCCTCTTTGGCTAACTGCTAACAAACTCACCCTTAACATTGACAAAAATACTTTCTATATTTTGTTTGGTAATAAATCCTCAAATGAACTTAATCTAAGAATAAACAACATACAAATCAGTAGTAAAGTTGATGGTAAATCTCTTGGTGTCCTCATTGATAACAAGCTGAATTTCCAGGGACACATTCTAAATATAGCAAAAAATATTTCTAAAACTGTTGGCATTCTTTCTAAGATCAGATATTATGTACCTGGCCCTGCCCTGGTGATGCTCTATTACTCTCTCATGTATCCTTATCTCAACTATAGTATTTGTGCTTGGGGTTCTACTACCGGCTGGGGAGCCGGTCGGCCGAGCGGACAGCACGCTGGACTTGTGATCCTGTGGTCCTGGGTTCGATCCCAACTGCCAGCGAGAAACAAAGGGTAGAGTTTCTTTCACCCTATGCCCCTGTTACCTAGCAGTAAAATAGGTACCTGGGTGTTAGTCAGCTGTCACGGGCTGCTTCCTGGGGGTGGAGGCCTGGTCGAGGACCGGGCCGCGGGGACACTAAAGCCCCGAAATCATCTCAAGATAACCCAAAAACATTTACGTCCTCTAATTACCCAACACAAAGCTTCTGTTAGAACAGTATCTAACTCTGGCCCCAGACAGCACTCGGTACTCTTACTCAAGTCTCTGAATATGTTATATATTAAGTCACTGCACATCCTCCCATGTGTACTCTATATGTTTAAAACTCTGAATTGTAATGTCTATCCGGACCTTAAAAGCTTCTTAGAAGGTTGTAACAGAACTCATGGGCACCACACCAGAAACAAATACCTATTTGATATTCCAAGAATACGACTTTATCAAACTAGAAATGCTCTTCAAATCAAGGGACCCAGAATGTGGAATGACCTTCCCAATCATGTCAAAGACTGTACCTCTCTCAACCAGTTTAAGATGAAAACTTAGTACTACCTAATTAACTCCATGTAACATACCTTACCCCTAAATGTCAACCCATGTCTTACTATTTTTAAACAATGCTGTTTGTTGACCAACTTGTATATTTGGCTATTTGCTACCATGTTCCCCTATTTATTTTTTGTATTGTTATTTTTTCTTTCAACGCAATTTATACTTTAAGCTCAATTACTATTAAGTTTTAGTCTAAGTGTTTTTTCCCCACCACCTTGCCCGAAACGCTATGCGTACTAGTGGCTTTATGTATTGTATGTACTAACTCTATTTATAAATCCAACATTATGTGTGTAACTAATCCTCTATGTATGGACTTTTACCTGAATAAACATTTGATTTGATTTGATTTGAAGTAAAAATTTTATGACAGTGATAAGTATAGGTGAATAGGTACAATGTAAATTGTACCTATTCTCAGTCCATAATAACTGTAGGAATATAGTTATTGCGGCATAAGAAGGGAAACAATACAAAGTTCATTAAGCTTAGTCGCCCAAGGTATAAAAGGAGAATACATTTACTTTTCTTGGTTTTAAAGTTAGAGGTTACTAGAGCCTTTAAGAATGGATTGATGACAGAGGACTTAAACTATTAAACTTTAACAGAAACGGCTCTTTGACAATCTAGGTGCGGTACCGAACGCTCTGGGGTTTCGGCGGAGCACCCCCACACTGCAGGCCAGCGAAACCGGAAACCCCCACCCCGTCAGGGCAGCAGGTGCCTGCTGGCCGCGGTAATTGCCCTCGCCGAGGGAGGGCAAGGGGTAACCCCACTACTGCAAGGTGAGCCGCCATGCCGTGTGACAGTGCGTGCTCCCTTCGTCGTTAGTACCTGCCCGGTCTCCGCCCCCGTCCATGCCTGTACATCCGTAACGTCTGCCGTTAAAAAGCAGTTAGTGAGTCCTGAACTGAAAAAGGTACAGAGTCGGGCATACGAGGCTGATGCTGCTAGGAAGCAGCATCCGAGAAGGGGCCAGAGGAGACCCCTCTGGGGTATAGTCAGGCAAGCTAAAAGTCACGTCGATAAAAGGTAAACGGCCTAATAATAGACAGATAAAGGAGGAGCAAAACCGCCACCAAGGGCGCCAGCTGTGTAGTACTAACTAAGGGCGGGCTAAGGCAGAGAGATGTAGGTAATACGTGAGAGAGCGTCCTTAAAATGACAGCGCCGAATACCAGATGGTGGTTTGACGCCCTGGCAATCAAACTGTATCGCACGGGCAATCAAGCCGGGATGGGCAGGGTAAACCTAGGGAAAAAGAAGGGGTTCATTAGGGTTAAAAGAAACGATGGGACGATGAACATTCAATCAGCCGACGTCACCGCAGGTGAGGCAGGCTGGAACCAACTCTAAGCTGTTGTTGTTGTTATAGATTCAGTTACTCAGAACAGGTTCCAAGTAGCACGGGCTATGGTGAGTCCGTAACTTACCTGGCACAGGAGCGGGGCAAGTAGCACGGGCTATGGTGAGCCCGTAACTTACCTGGCACAGGAGCGGGGCAAGTAGCACGGGCTATGGTGAGCCCGTAACTTACCTGGCACAGGAGCGGGGCAAGTAGCACGGGCTATGGTGAGCCCCGTAGTGGACTTACCTGGCACGGGAGTGGTGCCGTCTCTCTCTAAGCTGTGGATGAATTTCAATTAGTAGCAGGGCGATTCCGAAGCCGACGCCACCCCACCTGTGAGGAAACAACACATAGCAAGAATCCTATGAATAGAATATTAAAGACAGATGCTCGTGGTATTGGGGATGCTGTATTAAGTTGGATTAGCGCATGGCTATACCAAAGGAAACAGAGTTAGTATAAATTGTGTTGATGATGATAAAGATGATGATAAAGATTAAGCCACCCAAGAGGTGGCACGGGCATGAATAGCCCGTAAGTGGTACAATTTTTTTTTTCTCAGTATTCTGAGGTTGCATTTAACCATCAAGCTGTTATCGCGGGGGAGGATACTGCTTCACAGTCTTTATGAGGGTGTCCAGCTGCTGGACACCTTTGTTGACCAGGAGAGTGGCTGTGTTGATGGCTTCAGGGTGGCCACTGCATGATTCAGGAACTCTTAAAGCTCTTCTAAGGTCATTGGTTGCTTCACATTCCAGAAGATAGTGAAGTAATGACTTTTCTGTGACAGTTTGGCAGAAGATGCACTCTCTCTGTCGGGGTTCACCAATCTCCCAGTTGCATCTGTAACCTAGACGTAGTCTATATAACCTAACTGCTATTTCCCTGTGGATTCCTTTTGGGATATTTAACCTTTCTAATTTGGTTGCCTGAAGATACCATGTTGCAGATGGCGAACCTTCAGCTATTCTCTGGTGTAGGTAGGCTTTGTTGAGGTGTGAGAGTTTTTTGGTGATGATGTTGTTTATGTTCTCTAGGCTGGGTTGAATTGTTTTATGTATCACTGGATGACGAGTTGCCAATTTAGCAATTTCATCAGCTTTTTTATTTAATGGGATTCCAATATGGGATGGGATCCAGTTTAAAGTTATGTTGAGTTCTTTGCCTTTAGCGACTGCTCCAAGATACAAAATGGTGGTAATTATTTCCACATTATCTTTCCACTGTTTTTGTCCTAGTATTTGAAGTGCAGCTTTTGAGTCTGTGTGTATGATTGCATTTTGAGTGTTTTGTGCAATCACATATGCGAATGCCTGTTGTATGGCAAACAGCTCAGTTTGGGTTGATGATACTAGTCCTCCCAGTCTCCAATATGCCTGTACGCTGGTCGTGCAAAGAGCAGCGCCAGCACTCTCATTTTCTGTGTCCACCGATCCGTCTGTGAAGATGTGGGTGGCTCCTGCTACTGCTATGCTATACATTTGCTCTTCTATTATGCGCCTTAGGATTGTCGGATCATAGGCAGCCTTTTTCATTGGGAGACTTTCTATTACTATTTTGAAAGTAGGCTCTTCCCACGGAGCGGAAGGAGTGTAATTTGGGTGTGGATGATCACCCTCTCTTTCAAGAATCATGTTTTTTAAATGTAGTCTGTTTAGGACTTTTTCTGCTCTTGCAACCCAAGAGTTTCCATTGTTTTGGCCTAGTCCAACCACCAAGGCCTGCCGTACTGGGACTGGATCAGAAGAAATAATTATCTTACTGATAATTGTAGCTGTCCTTTGTGATATTCTTTCTTGTAGAGAGGGCAAACCCGTCTCCAGTCTAAGAGTTTCAAGCCTGGTCCACATGGGGTCTCCCAGTGCAGCTCTCATAATATTGTTTTGGGCAACTTCAAGCTTTTTCCACTGTTGGTGTGATAGATTTGTGAGTGCAGGTGTGGCATAATCGATCACTGATCTGACTGCCTGTACATAGTATGTGCGAAGGACTTGCAGATTGGCTCCTCCAGAAAGGGAGGTTATAAATTGTGTTAAGTCAGGGAGGGAAAATGTAAGTGGAGTGCCTCAAGGCTCTGTCCTGGGATCTCTGCTGTTTATAACATATATAAATGATTTAGATTCAGGTTTGAGTAGCAACATTTGCAAATTTGCCGGTGATATAAAAATCGGTAGGGAAACCGACAACACGTTGTCGTCCAATGACGACAACGGACCACCCGAAACTCACAATCAACACCAAGAGGCTCTCCAGAGCCTCCGCCGACGTCGATGAGAACGGCCTTGCGACCGACGACGAAGACGACGACGAAAACAAAAATACTTGCCATGTGATGTTCATTCCGCCCAGCGAGTTCAATAACAACGCACACACCAGACGAAAAGTGGCCCTGAGATGTAACAAAATAATCATCCAGAACAAATACCCTCACCCCATGTATGTCCACGCCCACACCATGAACTATTACACTGATCTCACAATACCGAAAAAAGAATACTGCGACCCAGAATTCCACCGCTAATTCCCAGACGGACAAATGCAATTCCTCGAATTGGACGACGATCCTGATGGTACTTAACTACCTACGTTGCTCTGTTCAGATATAAAGCGTCGCTTTGCACATTAAACTGCAACCTGGCGACTAAGCCCCCTGCGGGCCATAAACTGCGAGCGACCATGAAGATCCCATCCATCCACAGATCTCCAGTATCAGCTATTGATACTGGTAATAGCTCTAAAGGGCCTCCACTTACGGGCTATTCATGCCCGTGCCACATTTTGGGTGGCTTAATCTTTATCAATCAATCAATCGAATAGCCAAACACGTTACAGCTCCGCTCCTGTGCCAGGTAAGTCCACTACGGGCTCACCATAGCCCACGCTACTTGGAACTTTTTGTTCCCAGTTCAAGTTCAAGTATGTTCATTGAGACAAGAAAAAATACATCTCAAAGGGATAGAGTAGCTTAGGCTATTTCTACCTCCCCCCCCCCCCCCCCCTATGTTCCCAGTAGCTGAATCTATAACAGCAACAACAAATAGCAATTCAAGCCCCGCTCCTGTGCCAGATAAGCCCACTACGGGCTTACCATTGCCCGTGCTACTTTCCCCGCTCCTGTGCCAGGTAAGTCCACTATGGGCTCACCATAGCCCGTGCTACTTGGAACTTTTGTTCTGAGTAGCTGAATCTAAAACAACAACAACGAACAAACATTAAGGGCTCACCATAGCCCGTGCTACATGGACATTTCGTTCTGAGTAGCTAAATCTAAAACAACAACAACAACAACGAATAGCCATCTTACGGGCTATTCATGCCTGTGCCATCTCCTGGGTGGCTTAATCTTTATCAATCAATCGAATAGATAGCCATCAGTACAATTTCTACAGTGATTCAGATAACTTCAGTACAGACGCTTTGGAGTTACCACACCTCTTCAACCTCAAGAATGTAGCACTCAATGTGTACAGCACTTCTAATCGACCCCAAGATGCTAAAGCTTTGACACAGAGCAGAAAGCAGAGTATGACCGCATTGAGCTACAATGCTCTCGCTCCCCATCGAGTTTAGACATCTCCGCGACTCCGGCCTCACTCAGCTCTCTGCTCTGCTCCAAGCTCTGTCTGAACGTCTACAACAATTCCAACAACCGACTACTGTAATCATGACTACTAAATAAATATGAAACTCACTAAATACTGTGTATCTAATCTCCCCAACAACGTAACATAATCGTACGTTACAAAGGTCAACATTGTTCCAAATGGATAACTAAAGCTGGAACTGAACTCAGAATGTATCAGATTTATAATTTGTACCAAGAGAGACAACAACGGCATTTTCCTGCTCAGTGGGAGCACCGTTATCAATTTTAATCCCTCCGTTTCTACCCAAGAAGCAAATTAGAGATCAGCCCATGCTTCGTCTTGAGGCAAAGCACAACGCCATTCAAGCCCCAACAGAAGGGATAATTAAAAGTTGTTCTAGTGCAATCAAAATTTATTGACGTTTTATATGTAAAAAGGGCTGGAACTGGTCCAAGTTTCAGCATCGCAGCCTAAATAGAGGGAGGAGAAAAAAAACGTATTTTAGACGATTTTTCAAAAAATTTCAAAGAACTTGAACAAACGCAAGTGTCAACCGAAATCATTTCTATGATACTATGATACTCAGCTATCACATTACCATGTAATAAAGGTTTTGCAGAAAGATTTATATCCCAAATGTATTTAGTGCAATAATACAAATTTTCAAAGTTCCCCCAAAAATTATGCAACAAAATGATGTTTATAAATATTTATAAAATCAATAAATGGACTTAGGAAAACAAAAATCCCCTAGTTTTTAGAGGCATAAACTCTACATATAATGTGAAGTTTCATGTAAATTGAATAATAAATGAAAAGTTTGAACTCCCATATAGTTGTTAATTATTTACCCGTACAAACAAAGGTCAAAGTTCAGCCACCTGTGGCTGAGGTTGACGTCGACCAATTTCATTCAAAATAGGCACCCTTGCAGATAGGCTTAAGTGCAGTCAGGTGTATAAGTTTCATGCAAATTCATCATTTTTTTAATAAAACTAAATATATATTTTTAAGTATATCCTATTGTGATAGCTGAGAGTCATAGACATGATTTCAGTTGACAGTTGTGTTTGATAATCGTTTTTGACCATTTTGGAAAATTGTTGACACAAAATTCAATATTTTTTTATCTTCCTATTTATGCTACGATGCTGAGACTTGGACCAAATGAAACCCTTTTCATATACAACTCGTCAAAAAAATTTGATTGAAATCGAACCATTTTGAAAAACGTTCCTAATGCCCCCTTAAGCCATATTGATGCTCTGTCCACAGAGCATTCTCTCTCTCAAATCATATACACTGATGGTTCATTACACCGCCCCACGGGTGCAGCTGGAAGTGCAATTGTCCTGATAATGGGTGATGGCTTATATTCTGAGTGGGGAGTCCATATAAACAACTGGGCCTCTACCCTTCAGACTGAACTATTTGCCTTGCTCCTTGCACTGAAATATGTACAAGTCTCCAAGTTTGATACATTAATTGTAAGTGACTCTTTATCATCCTTAATTGCTCTCAACTCTTTAAGACATAACTGTAACATACTCGTGTCCGAAGCTAGACACAAATACAACAAAATTATTAATGATGGTAACAGAGTCCATTTCATGTGGTCTCCATCTCATGTTGGCCTCCGAATGCATGATAGAGCTATTGAGCTAGCCAAAGGATCTGTCTTTAAAGGAGAAATTGAGTATAACTTTGAATTATCAATGAGCAGTCTGAGAGCAATAATACACCAAGAACTTCAATAAAATCTTGTAGATCTGAGGCAAAGTGAAATCGACACCAGTAATTCCATCTGTCATCATACTATCATGCAAGAGGAGCCACACATCTATGGATCATCCAACAAAATCAGCAGACTTCTAGATGTTACTACTGCTCGGCTTAGACTCGGTTACAAGTATCTCTGGGAATTCTCATTATCTGCTGAAGTAGACCTGACCAAATGTAAACTGTGTCAACAAAATTATTCGCACATCCTCCGTCACTATGTGATGGAGTACGAAAATATACGTGAATTCAGAGACAATTCTATAACAAATGTTCCAAAGTTGTGTAAATATTTCATTAAAAATTATCTGCTACCAGAAATTTTAGCCAAATATCCTCAGTTTGCTAACTGTAGGTAGTAACTAAGTGATTGTAACCTATCCACCGCTGTCCATTGGATGGGGGGCGGTGTGCAGGACAAACATATAAATTTTGACACTAGCTCTCCACATGTCAGTTGCTTAATTTAGAAACTGTACTTGTGGTCGATCTCGAACCAATTGATGATGTGACGACGTATATTGAATTTTGTAACTAGCTCATCAAGATTGTAACTTGCTTAGCTAAATGAATTGTGGGGTTCAGTCCCTGAGCCCATTATGTGCCTCTGTAACCCTTTTCACTACCACCCACATGATGGATATGGGGTGCATAATATATGAACTAAACTTCTTTCTGAGTACCTACTTACTGCTAGGTGAACAGGTCCATTAGGTGACAAAAAATGTGCCCAAGCTAAGTACCGAACATTCTGAGTGATAAACATAAACATTTCTCCCTTTACACATGCAGTACGTTACCAGACGTACAAACAAATACTTTTATGATTAGGTACTGTAACGTACGATTATGTTACGTTGTTGGGTAGATTAGTGTGTTTAGTGAGTTTCATATTTATTTAGTAGTCCTGGATACTGCAGTGTCGTAGACGTTGAGACAGAGCTTGGAGCAGAGCAGAGAGCTGAATGAGGCCGGAGTCGCGGTGTTCTATGTGGGAGAGCGCTGTAGCTGGATGCGGTCCTAGTCTGCTGTCTGTTCTGTGTCGAAGCTGTAGCGTCCTGGGGTAGATTAGAACTGCATACGCTGAGTGCTACATTCTTGACTGGAAATTGTAATGTCGTCTATTCGATTGATTGATTGATGAAGATTAAGCCACCCAAGAGGTGGCACGGGCATGAATAGCCCGTAAGTGGTGGCCCTTTTGAGCCATTACCAGTATCAAGAGCTGATACTGGAGATCTGTGGAGGTGTGACTGCACCCTGCGTGACGGGAGATGTCTCCCGTGGTTGTCTATTCGAAGATGAAGATGAAGCCACCCAAAAGGTGGCACGGGCATAAATAGCCCGTAAGTGGTGGCCATTTTAAGCCATTACCAGTATCAAGAGCTGATACTGGAGATCTGTGGAGGTGCGAATGCACCCTGCATGACGGGAGATGTCTCCCTTGTGAATGTGTTAAGATGAAGATGAAGCCACCCAAAAGGTGGCACGGGCATGAATAACTCGTAAGTGGTGGCCCTTTTGAGCCATCACCAGTATCATTAGATGATACTGGAGATTTGTGGAGGTGCGACTGCACCCAGCGTGACGGGAGAAGTCTCCCCGGGGGTTGTCTATTGAAGATGATTGATTGATTGATAAAGATTAAGCCACCCAAGAGGTGGCACGGGCATGAATAGCCCGTAAGTGGTACAATTTTTTTTCCAGTGTTCTGAGGTTGCATTTAACCATCAGGCTGTTATCGTGGGGGAGGATACTGCTTCACAGTCTTTATGAGGGTGTCCAGCTGCTGGACACCTTTGTTGACCAGGAGAGTGGCTGTGTTGATGGCTTCAGGGTGGCCACTGCATGATTCAGGAACTCTTAAAGCTCTTCTAAGGTCATTGGTTGCTTCACATTCCAGAAGATAGTAAAGTAATGGCTTTTCTGTGACAGTTTGGCAGAAGATGCACTCTCTCTGTCGGGGTTCACCAATCTCCCAGTTGCATCTGTAACCTAGACGTAGTCTATATAGCCTAACTGCTATTTTCCTGTGGATTCCTTTTGGGATATTTAACCTTTCTAATTTGGTTGCCTGAAGATACCATGTTGCAGATGGCGAACCTTCAGCTATTCTCTGGTGTAGGTAGGCTTTGTTGAGATGTGAGAGTTTTTTGGTGATGATGTTTTTTATGTTCTCTAGGCTGGGTTGAATTGTTTTATGTATCACTGGATGACGAGTTGCCAATTTAGCAATTTCATCAGCTTTTTCATTTAATGGGATTCCAATATGGGATGGGATCCAGTTTAAAGTTATGTTGAGGCCTTTGCCTTTAGCGACTGCTCCTTGATACAAAATGGTGGTAATTATTTCCACATTATCTTTCCACTGTTTTTGTCCTAGTATTTGAAGTGCAGCTTTTGAGTCTGTGTGTATGATTGCATTTTGAGTGTTTTGTGCAATCACATATGCGAATGCCTGTTGTATGGCGAACAGCTCAGTTTGGGTTGATGATACTAGTCCTCCCAGTCTCCAATATGCCTGAACGCTGGTCGTGCAAAGAGCAGCGCCAGCACTCTCATTTTCTGTGTCCACCGATCCGTCTGTGAAGATGTGGGTGGCTCCTGCTATGCTATACATTTGCTCTTCTATTATGCGCCTTAGGATTGTCGGATCATAGGCAGCCTTTTTCATTGGGAGACTTTCTATTACTATTTTGAAAGTAGGCTCTTCCCACGGCGCGGAAGGAGTGTAATTTGGGTGTGGATGATCACCCTCTCTATCAATAATCATGTTTTTTAAATGTAGTCTGTTTAGGACTTTTCCTCCTCTTGCAACCCAAGAGTTTCCATTGTTTTGGCCTAGTCCAACCACCAAAGCCTGCCGTACTGGGATTGGATCAGAAGAAATAATTATCTTACTGATAATTGTAGCTTTCCTTTGTGATATTCTTTCTTGTAGAGAGGGCAAACCCGTCTCCAGTCTAAGAGTTTCAAGCCTGGTCCACATGGGGGCTCCCAGTGCAGCTCTCATAGCATTGTTTTGGGCAACTTCAAGCTTTTTCCACTGTTGGTGTGATAGATTTGTGAGTGCAGGTGCGGCATAGTCGATCACTGATCTGACTGCCTGTACATAGTATGTGCGAAGGACTTGCAGATTGGCTCCTCCAGAAAGGGAGGTTAGCGACCTGAGGATTGCCGTCCGGGCCGCAGGTCGCTCTCTCAAGTATGTGACCTCAGCATTAAAATTCATGTGTGTGTCCAGCATGATTCCTAGATACTGATAGGTGTCGACCCATTCTATTGGTTGACCCTGTACTGTGAGTTGGATGTTGGGCTTCGCTATTTTTATGGGTATGGCCTTTGACTTTGAGGGGTTGAGTTTGATCCCAATCTGTTTTGCCTCTTTACTGATACAGTCTAAGCATTTCGGTGCAAGGCGCGCCGCATCCCTTCCTTTTATGATGATGACAAAGTCGTCCGCGTAGTTTAGCAGCCTGCAGTGATGTGGGAGTTTCAACCTCATTATTCTTTCCATTAAACAGTTGAAGAGAAGAGGGCTAAGAATACCTCCTTGCGGTGTACCATTTTCATGTCTTTTGTACTCAGAGACTGTGCCATGAAGTTTTACTCTTCCTTCTCTGTTTATGAGACAGTTTTTGGTCCAGGAGAGCAGGTTGCCTCTGACCTCTTTGTCAATGAGGCAGCAGAGAATAGCTGGGGCGCTAGCCAGTTCAAAGGCTTTTTCGAGGTCCAGGAATATCAGCATTCCTGGTCTATCATTCAAGTGGGCTAACAGAGTTGTAATACATTCCACTGTGCCAACCCCTCTTCTATAGGCATACATATCATGGTGCAGTTTAGGCATTTTCCACTCCAGTCTGTTGAGTGCCATTCTGTCAGCCGTCTTGGCTGCACAGCTTTGGAGAGAGATGGGCCTGGGATTAGCTGGATCTTTGGGTTTTGGGATCGGCACTATGTCTGCTCTATTCCAAGCAGAAGGTCTAGTTTGAGAAGTCCAGGCTAAATTAATTAACCTTAGGTATGCAGCGTCTCCCTCTGGGCCGAGGTTTCTAATCATTTTATAGGTTATTTTGTCGGCTCCAGGGGATGTATCCTTGGAGTTTTTCTTAGCCCGATAGAGCTCATCCAGTGTGAAGGGGGCATTAGTGTCAGAGACTTCTTCACACGCTGCAAGGACTCTGTGCCACCTTTCTTCCTCTAGTCCGGTCTGTACTGCTAATACATCTGGTGGAAGTTGATTGCTGGCTGCTCTCTCTGCAAACCTGGTTGCCAGTACTTCGGCTTCCTGTTGAGGATCTTTGGGGTGTGGAGCTTTAGGTGTTTTATTCCCTTTGGCCCGGTGAATTTGCTGCCACATCTCTCCGAGAGAGGTGTGTTCATTCAGGTGTGAACACTATTCTAGCCACTTTTGTTCTTTTATTTGTCTGGTCTCTCGATGTACATGTTCCTTGACCTCACAAAGTAAGATCCGGTTGCGGTCACTTGGCTGCTTTTTGTATAGCTTTCTTGTTCTATTGAGTCTATGGTTGAGTTCTTTGACACGTTCGCAATAGTACCAATGATCTTTATGGTGTCCGGTGGACTGTTTTTTCAGTGGGATTGAGTGGTTGGCTGCACTTTGAATCGCTTTGACAAATTCTTGTTCTGCCTGATTAATGTCTTCGGGAAGATCATAGTTTCTTTGCCACTCTGAAATGAGGTTTTGAAATCGGTCCCAGTTTGCTAAAGCAAAGTTCCAGGCTTCAGATGGAGGCGGAGGTGGGGTGGGTAGGTCTAATTGAAGATCAATTTGGACCCCATAGTGGTCGCTTGTGAGTGTGGGCTCAACTGACCATGTTGCTGCATCTCTTAGGGAGGCTGAAACGAAGGTTAGGTCTAATCTGCCTCCTTGGATGTGGGTAGGTTCATTCTTGTTTAGGATTTGTATTTCTGGAAGCTGGTCCAGTAGATGTGTAATGTGTATGCCGGCTTCATTTGTTTTGTTCGAGCCCAGTGCCAATCGATGATGGGCATTAAAATCTCCACAAATGATTGTGTTTGTTGTTGTCGCGTGTCCAAATAACACAGAGAGATCCATTTCGGCTTGTGGGGACCTGTACACATTGAACACTTCAAGTTTGTCGTGTCTTAGCTCAATGGTGACTCCCATTACCTCTGTCCCTGCTCCACAATTGGGTGGGCTGGTTATGGATTTGGAGATCAGGTCACATTTTACATAGATTGCACATCCCCTGGATTGCCCATTGATCCATGGAAGGAAGAAGCCTCGATAGCCTGAGATTTTAGGTTCTAATCCGGCTCGAAGCAAGCTCTCCTGTAGTATCAGGATGTCTATGCCTTTGGTTGCTGCTATGCATTGCAAGTGTTGCAATTTAGTGCGCAGTCCTTGCGCATTCCATTGCAGGATCTTTAGAATTCTAGGTTCTTGGAATGTGCTGATAATTCCGTAGTATCCATGGAGTCTGATGAACACGCCATGGAAGTTGCAATTGGGGTGTTGTCTATTCTCATATCGCTTCCTTATATTTGGTGACTACCCCTCACCTTTCTCTACTAGGATAGGAGGATGTGAGAACTGTTACCTGTAATTAGGGATAGGATTATAGCTTGTGTAGTTAGTGCTAATTAGTTATGCCATTAAGATGATGAGATAATGGAGCGAGTATAAGGATTACTCGCTACAGTACAAATAATTTGATCAGACACATTGACTTGACAAGACGGCCGGCCAGTGATACCATCTCAAATGGTGTTCATTTGAAATATATTTGCAAGTAAAAGTCATCAAAATAGCCTTAATAATGACCAAATACATTCAAAATACTTTAGTACTACAAAGTATGCAACAAGAATCAGCCGTAAATGCCAGAATAGCAATAATAATATAATAATATATTATAATATTTTATTTAGGAAAAGTACATACATAGATGCAAGGTTACAAACATTCTGATTGATTTGTAGATCTATCTACAAATCAATCAGAATGTTTGTAACCTTGCATCTATGTATGTACATGCAATACCTAAAGCCACTAGCTAGTACGCATAGCGTTTCGGGCAAGGTGAGGTGGAGAAAAAACCACTCAGGCTAAAACTTAATATCTTAATAAACACGCTGTTAAACTCTATACCGAGCAAACCCAACGTCCACATCATTAGCTATGCTGATGATATAATGATACACACCACTGGGTATGCTAACACGCAGAACACTCTTAACTCTGTATTAGACTCATGTCAGGACCTAGGTTTAATTATCTCAGCAGAGAAAACAAAGATACTAAATCGGCGCCCACCCAGGCAGGGAGGAGCTGTTCGCAAGATGCAACTGTCTGATGGCTCCCAGCTTGACTATGTAAACAGATTCAAATACCTTAGCCTTGAAGTGCCACTGTATGGTCCTGTTGTATTCAGACTCTGTCGTCAGTTTAAAGAGAGGCTCCGAGCTCTCAAGGCTGTTGCAGGTTATCACTCAGGCTGTGGTGCCAATGTCAGAATTGTCAAAATGATGTACTTTGCATACATCAGATCTTTAGTGGATTATGCTGCACCTCTGCTTGTCTTGATGCCTGAAAGAAAGCTTGGAGGGCTTGAAAAATTGCAGAACGAAGCCTTGAGGATAATCCTTGGGTGCCCTCGTACCACAAAGATACTTAATATGAGAAAGGAACTTAATATTCTGAGCGTTGGTGATCGTGTTACTGAAATTAACTGTGAAATTGGTATAAAAATGCTTAGGCTAACTCATCCTAATCCTTGCACAGAAGCCCTCCAGAATTTCTTTATTGAAGATCAGCATTGTTCCAAATGGATAACAAAAACTGGAACTCAACTCAGAATGTATGGGGTTCATGACTTGTACCAAGAGAAACAACAACGGCACTTTCCTGCGCCGTGGGAGGTTACACCCTTTCCAGTTTTAATCCCTCCCTTTCGACCCAAGAAGCAAATTAGAGATCAGCCCAAGCTTCGTCTTGAGGCAAAGCTCAACGCCTTAAGCCATATTGATGCTCTGTCCACAGAGCAATCTCTCTCTCAAATTATATACACTGATGATTCCCTACACCGCACCACGGGTGCTGTTGTCCTGACAATGGGCGATGGCTTGTACTTTGAGTGGGGAGTCCGTATAAACAACTGGGCCTCTACCCTTCAGACTGAACTATTTGCCTTGATCCTTGCACTGAAATGTGTACAAGTCTCAAAACTTGATACATTAATTGTAAGTGACTCCTTATCATCCTTAAATGCTCTCAACTCTTTAAGACATAACTGTAACTTGGGTGGTTATAGATAGGAGCTGCCTCGTATGCGCCAATAGGCCTTCTGCAGTTGCCTTTGTTCTTATGTTTCCTTTGGAATAGCCATGCCCTGATCCAACTTAATATAGCACCACCAATACCATGAGCCTCTATTTTTTTAATCAGTCTTTCATGTGGCACTGTATCAAAAGCTTTGCTAAAGTCAAGGTACATGTTACCACCCTTGAGACTAAATAAGGTTCTTCTCCCCGCAGTGCAATAAAAAGATAATAAATCGGCCTTGCCAACAACTGTCTAGGGGTAAACATACATCACTGCATAAAATGGAGAACAATATATTTATGCTAAGGGGGACAAACATAACAACACTTAATGTATAAATAATAACCAGAAATATTCTTCAGCATGCAAATCATAGAATAACCTCCTTATTGAGACATGAACACTATCACTAAGACATGGATTAATTAGAGAGAAATATACAATATCATCTAACCAGATAATTAACATTTATATGGGCTAAAATAACAGTGACCAATGACTTAACTTAAAACATGCCTCCACACGACAGCAGCCGCCACGCTTCTGCCCCACGCCTTGGACCGCAGGCCAAGCGTCTACCAAAAAATCAACTAACCGTCCACACAAAACATTGTGGAAAGTCTAATAATAAAACGCAGCACTAATATTCAAAACATTGTTAAACTAAAGAATAGTAAACACTGGTACAACATTCCATACAATAATACAGAAACCAAAATATGGGAATAACTCAACGTACTACTATAAACACTCTATTGACAACAATGTTCCCACACTGGCCATATCCAAATATGGTCAACCGCCCACACGGAGAAACTACATGAGAAATTAACACCAAAAGCCTCACACAATATAATGTAACTCATGCACACTACTGCATGCTATAATATATATATATAACATACAAAATCTTATATCATACAACTAGATTCTATATTAAAGAACAAGACAATAAAGTAATATGAGAATCAAGAGTAATGGCAGAATCCTAGTGAGATTCGTAACATCCCTCCCGTCCCCTAAGAAAAAAATGAAATTAACTGAAGGTTGATTTCATTTTTTTTTTTTGACTGCATGAAATATAACATGTAATATAACATGAAAATAAAACATGAAAATGCTTCGACTAAAATTCAAGTGCAAAGCAATGAACTCTCACACAGTAAAAAAAATACAAAAATTTCATACATCTTATGAATAGAAACACTACATAGGTTTCACTGGAGTATGCAAATTTATCTCTCCAGGGTACTATCTCATTTATATCACTTAGTTTCAGATCATATTTCACACTCTTATCTACAACATTATCATTATTAGAATTGTCAAGAAAGGTAGCTGCTTTCACACAGTTATCACGGCAATTTATCTTTCTATCTGTTGCTACTATTTCTCTGAGATCAGTCCCATATTTCCAATTGATCCATTTTCTATATGGTGACATTTTCCAAGACAGACTCCCTTTCCCATTACTCCCTTTTTCTGGAGCTGAACTGCTTAATTGAAGCTGACTGGATGTTGAGTAGATTTGGGACTTCTCCTGGGTATGCTCTGACAAAGACATCTGCTCTTCATCCCTCTTGATCCTCTGTGGAACACATACTCTCGCCCAATGGATACTAAAATTAGAGAAATTAGCATTAAACCTCAAAATTATGTATAAAACTTTCCCATTCATAGAACCTTCCGAAACACAAGACACCGACTTAGCAAACATTTAACCTTCAAACCAAGAAATACAACCCAAGATAAGTGCAAAGACTACCTGATCGAACTGACTCAGATGATCCATAAGGAACACAGAAATCAATTGCCTCATAACTCTGTCATAACGATCAGTGAAAGAAAACAGGCATATGCCTAGGCACCATATCTCAATCATAACTCTCAAGACAAGTTCACACCTCCTGATGGTGAACTTGAACACAACACACACTATCATCAACCTTCTAGTCTTCCAAAAGACTAAGTAAAACATGCCGAAAACTTGACAACCCTCACCATCACTTCCCAAGTGATTTACGTCTGATGACAAACAATCAACCAAGAGGTTTAAGGGTCTTAACATCTTGAAGATGCACAGCAGATTACCTGGGAAACACCCAAGGACAATCTGAAACCCTTCACAATGATTAACACTAGGTAGGATAACCTTATCCCCCAACTTGAAATACACACCTGGAGCCTCAAACATCTGCTCCCCAGTATGATTTAATCCTTCACCCACAATATGACTCTGAAAGTCAACACCACACTTGAGTGGAACATACACTTTTATCACTCGTGCATCAAAATTACCTGGATCTGAATATAGAGATACTGCTCTAGTATAACTCACCACTTCCTCAGAACTACTGGTTGCACAACCTACTTGAGTAAACTCTCTCTGCTCAACCACAAGGCTGGACAAAGATGTCCCACAGTCCATTACTTCACAAGAAAATGGCTCCTGCAGAATAAAAGTAGATTTCAACATCCTACACACACTCTGACTCAATGTACACAATGAGAAATACTTACTCCACATGGAATAAGAATCACAACCCACAAATCTCCGCAACTTAGATCCAAATGCTACTTTACCACTCTTAATGATTTTACCAAAATTTCCTCCCATGACTTCTGGAGCTGCTTGGAGTACTGTCTGCTCACAATCAATAATATCACTACCAAGCTGGGTCACATCCTCACAGACAACTGAAGAGGGAGGCTCACTGGGTCTCCATCTACTCAACAGAAGCTGATCCTCTGGCTGCTTTCCCACACTCTCCAAAACTGGATCTACAGTACAGACTGTCTCCTTGCTTCTCTCTGAAATCTTAGGGTCAGTTCTACTCAATGCACATAAATTAAGGGAATCTGAAACGAGCGGGCAAGTAACAGGTAGTTTGACCTCCTCCCCTATTATATCACCTTGACTAGGGTGAGGCGGGGCCTCTACAACAGACTTACTCTCGACAACTGATTCTAAACTTGGAGTGAGCGGGAATACTTCTGCCAACCCGACATCTTGTCCTAAACCATTCACTTGGCTGGAATACAGAGTCGCAGCTTTTAAGTTTCTCTCAACTCCTGGCACAACGTTCGTAGTGAGCGGGCAAGACAATGGTACATGGACATCCTTTCCCAATTTATTGGAATAAAGCAGAGTCATAGTATCAGGCTTACTCTCAACAACTAAATCGGCCACACAGGAATCTGGAACAACCACATCCCACTTCTCCACCGAAGGGGTACTGGTTTCTGGAACAAATGCTTGAGTAACAACATCAGAACTGACAACTGGATTTATATTAGTACTGACATCAGCACAGGTAGAATGGTCAAAACCATCTATTACAACAGGTTCATTCATAGAACTAACTTCAGCACAGGCAGAATAAACATGGTCTGCAACTGGCTGTTTACACAAACGGGGATCAATCTTACCCACAACATGATTTATGGCCACATCATTACCCAATATAACATCCACACCTGGGATGGGCAACTGGGTACTAACACCCACAGTGCATACACTTGGAGTAATGGTGGATCTTAAAGTAACATCTATCAGAGGTACAGTTTTACATCCTGCAACACTCTGAAGAACTACAGACTTCCTAGTATCTCTCTTTTCAACATTAGAGAGTATACTGGCAGAAATTAAGGTTTGGGAAGCACCAGTATCACGAAGAAGAACCACTGGCTTCCATTTCCCATTTACACACAAAACTTCACCTGAAGACATATATGGAGAATACTGTTTCACCCAATTGGGGTTTACAGTTACATGTTCCTTAGTTAATTTATTTTGCACACCTCTACAATAAATGAGACCAGTTGGTCTTAACTCTGGGTGCAAAGCATAACATGAATTTACCACATGACCTCTTCTCCTGCAATGCGTGCAATACCTGCTAGTGGTCGGAACAGCCGAACCCACTGCAGGCTTAATCACTACATTACTTGAGGTTGACAACCCTGTCTGTTCCTCAGATTTAGGCTTTACAGGAGAAGGGTTAAGGGGAGAAGGTGAAGTAGCTGGTCGAGTCTGGAAAACATGATTTTTATGAGCATAATGATTAGTTTTAGCATTAAAATGGTTAAATGGTGCTCTGAAAGGTACTTTAGTAAGTAGTTCATGTTCATCAGCTAGCTTGGCTAATTTGATAAGATCAGTGGTTTGTTTATTTTCAGCCATAAATAAAGCTAATTTCTCTGGTAGACATCCAACTACTTCCTCAGTTACTATGAGGTCTCTTAAAGTCTCAAACTCTGTAATATTAAGTGCTTTAATCCATCTGTCAAAGTGATTTAATTTTACTCTTACAAAGTCAGAAATAGTCTGGTCATGTGCTCTTTTTAAACTTCTGAATTTGATTCTATGTGCCTCTGGGATCTGCTGGTAAGCATTCAAAATACTCTGCTGAACAAATTTAAAATCGAAAGAATTCTCAGCCGGCAAAGATGCAAATACCTCTTGAGCTTTACCCTTAAATTGTCCTTGTAATATGCTAACCCATTGATCGACAGGCCAGTTCATGCTGACTGCTAGTTTCTTAAAGTGCAAGAAAAATATTTCTGGATCTTCTTCATTAAACTTAGGTAATTCTACATGTTTACTGTACTTGGAAGAACTATTTGTACTCTCTGGATTATTACTAGTGTTACCTTGCCCTGCTTCAATTCTCTGCTGTTCTAACCTGTTATTATTTTCAGCCATACTCTGCTGAATTTCTAATTGTCTAGTCTGCTGCTCTGCTAGTCTTAACTGAGCCTCCAACTCAAGGTGTTTGGTCTGGTTCTGCAACTCCAACCTCTGCTTGTCTGCTTCCAACCTAGCCATTTCTAATTTAGTCTCCAACTCCAACTTTAAGATTGCCACCTTGTCACTTGACTCTTCTTCTAACTCTCCCAAACACTCCTCTTCAAGTCTCTCCTCCTCCACCAAGTGTGTGACAATCACTCTTAACACTTGAGCTTTCAACATTTTACTGGAAACTGCTATGTTCAATTTCTCAGCCAGCAATAACAAACCAGACTTCTTTAAGTCTTTAATTTTACCAAAATTTGGCTGATCCACCAGCGCAGCAACCTGATCCTCCATGGTTGGCTCAATAATCACAACTTACACTTGAAACAACACTGAAAATTATGCTTGGCCCCTGGCACAAGCTAAACACTTACCTCAAATCGTGAAGCGTTGAGAAGTTTTCACAGCAGCTCAGATTGAACAGATAATTTCACAGGCTTGATTAGGTGTCACTAGATAATCACAGAGTACCTAGGAAGGCAATTGCTATTAATAATTAGCACTGTTAATTGTACAACATTACAGGGAATTAAGGCTTATTCTCCCGGACACAGGCCCTCATTTGTTACCACCCTTGAGACTAAATAAGGTTCTTCTCCCCGCAGTGCAATAAAAAGATAATAAATCGGCCTTGCCAACAACTGTCTAGGGGTAAACATACATCACTGCATAAAATGGAGAACAATATATTTATGCTAAGGGGGACAAACATAACAACACTTAATGTATAAATAATAACCAGAAATATTCTTCAGCATGCAAATCATAGAATAACCTCCTTATTGAGACATGAACACTATCACTAAGACATGGATTAATTAGAGAGAAATATACAATATCATCTAACCAGATAATTAACATTTATATGGGCTAAAATAACAGTGACCAATGACTTAACTTAAAACATGCCTCCACACGACAGCAGCCGCCACGCTTCTGCCCCACGCCTTGGACCGCAGGCCAAGCGTCTACCAAAAAATCAACTAACCGTCCACACAAAACATTGTGGAAAGTCTAATAATAAAACGCAGCACTAATATTCAAAACATTGTTAAACTAAAGAATAGTAAACACTGGTACAACATTCCATACAATAATACAGAAACCAAAATATGGGAATAACTCAATGTACTACTATAAACACTCTATTGACAACAGTGTTCCCACACTGGCCATATCCAAATATGGTCAACCGCCCACACGGAGAAACTACATGAGAAATTAACACCAAAAGCCTCACACAATATAATGTAACTCATGCACACTACTGCATGCTATAATATATATATATAACATACAAAATCTTATATCATACAACTAGATTCTATATTAAAGAACAAGACAATAAAGTAATATGAGAATCAAGAGTAATGGCAGAATCCTAGTGAGATTCGTAACAGTACACAACATCACAATCCTTACCACTGTCAACTGCCTCAACTATGCTGGAATAAAAAGATAGCAAATTTGTTAAACATGAACGGCCATTTGTAAAACCATGTTGCTACTCATTTATTAATTTATGTTTTTCAAGATGAAGACGAATTGTATTTGCAATTATCGATTCAAGTAACTTTCCCACAATAGACGTTAGGCTAATTGGCCGATAGTTTGACGCAAGTGATCTATCTCCTTTCTTAAAAATTGGTACCACATTAGCTACCTTCCACGACTTTGGCACTCTACCTAACTCTATTGATTTATTAAATATGGTAGACAGTGGCTCGGAAAGCTCCTTTTTGCATTCTTTAAGCACCCTGGCAAACACTTCATCTGGCCTTGGGGATTTGTTTGGTTGTAGTTTTACTATTTGTTTAATTACGTCCTCCCTGGTAACTACTAAACTAGTCAACCTGTCCTCATCCCCACCCACATAGACTTGTTCGGCTGAAGGCATATTGTTAAGTTCCTCTTTAGTAAATACAGATATAAAATATTTATTAAAAATACTACTCATCTCCTCGTCATTATATGTTATTGTCTCAATTTTTAATGGACCTATCCTTTCCCTAGTTTTAGTTCGATATAACTGAAAAAAAACTTTAGGATTTGTCTTCGCTTGCGAAGACAAATCCTAAAGTTTCGCTATGCGAACTTCGTAGTTTCTTTTTGCTTTCCTTATCTCTTTTTTAACATTTCTAACCAGTTGTACGAATTCCTGTTCTAAACTGACTTCCCTATTCTTAATCCTTTTGTACCACGCTCTCTTTTTACCTATAAGGTTCTTCAGATCATTTGTTATCCACTTTGGATCATTAGTATTCGATCTATTCAATTTATATGGTATACTACATTCCTTGGCTTTGCTTAGAATATTTTTAAATAGGTTATATTTTGAATCAACATCGAAATCCCCTTTTACGTCACCTGTCGCTGGGTTCAAGTTTAGCCCACACCCCATACCCAAGACATTCCAATCTATTTGACCCCAAAAAATTCTTAGGGTATTAAAATCAGCTTTTCGAAAATCAGGCACTAACAGAATTTTCTCCTACAGATCTATTCCATTCTATGCTAAATCTGGTTTCTTTATGATCACTGTTCCCTAGCTCACTCCCTATTTCCATGTCCTTAATTTGTGTTTCCCTGTTAGTTAACACTAAATCTAAAATATTATTACCCCGCGTTGGTTCCTTAATATGTTGCGTAAGAAAGTAATCGTCAATTAATTCTAGAAAGTCTTCTGCTTCATTATTCCTTGTTTTGTTCAACCAGTTTATTCCACTAAAATTAAAGTCACCCATGACATAAATACTGTTAGATCTAGATGCTCTAGATATTTCATCCCATAGATGCTTTGCTTCCATTCTGTCTAAATTTGGTGGCCTATTTACAACTCCTATTATAATAATATTTGCTTTTTCGTTTAATTCTAACCAAACAGTTTCTGTGTGTGGCTCAGTTTGGATTCCCTCTTTGAGACTACATTTCAAATTGTCCCTAACATATATGGCTACTCCCCCTCCTCGTCTAATATATCTATCTGTGTGAAATAGTTTAAATCCATTTATTTGATATTCAGCTAATAGTTCTCTATTTTCAACATTCATCCACGTTTCGGTAAGTGCAATAATATCTATTTCTTCTGTACAGATAAGAGCATTTAACTCGTTTATTTTGTTTCTTAGACTTCTACTGTTAGTGTAATATATCCTAAGGGAATTGTTATTTTGAGGCCCTTCTCTTTCCTGATCATTTTGCGAATTTGTTTCTCCAACAAACACATATTTTTATTACGTCCTTCCTCCCCTATCAATTCCCATACCACTATCTACTAACAGTTTAAACCCAAACAAATGCCTCTAACCACTGGTTCCAACGAGTTCGCAACAGCAACAACCCCAGCCCTCGATAGATGTACCCCATCACGAGCATACATTTCATTTCTTCAACAGAAGTGTTCCCAGTTGTCTATGAAATATATTGCATTTGATTTGCAATATCTTTCCAGCCGGCAATTGACACCAAGTGCCCTCGACAACCATTCATTCCCAACACTCTTTCTTGGAAGAATGCCACATATGATCAGGATTCCTCCCTTGCTCCTAACTAATTTTATGGCTTTGTTAAATTTCTTTATCAGTTCCTCACTCCTAACTCGTCCAACATCATTACCCCCTGCACTAATACAAATAATGGGTTTGTTCCCATTTCCCATCATAATATCTTTCATGTTGTCAACAATATCTCCAATTCCCGCTCCCGGATAGCAGACCCTTAACCTGTTCCCCCTATCTCTGGCACAAAACGTTCTGTCTAAATACCTCACCTGGGAATCTCCTACAACCAAAATTCGCTTCAGTACCTCCTTAACTTTCTGAGCACCCTGAGGGGCCCGCGCTCCGCCGCTCCTCGCTGATTTCCGTTCCGAGTGAACTGCAGGCTCACCACAGCACTCGTCCTCCAAGACGGCAAATGAGTTTGCTGTCCTTAGGGAGTCTGTAGGCAGCCTTGTCAAGGTCTTCTTAAGACCCCTGTCCTTAACGAATTTCCACGACGAGGTCTTGTTAATATTGGTCTCCTCCTTCGTTTCTTCCCGAAATTTCAGCTGTCGTACCTCCTCTCGTAGGGAATCCATCTCTGCTCTCAGAGTTCCAACTAGATTCATAAATTCCTTCACTAATCCTTCCATTATTGCTATAATAATGATACTACAATCGGAGCTCCAGCTAACACAACCTCTCGCTGTGACTGCACCTGACTGACTGGTTTATTCTTGACTGGAGATTGTACTGTAATAATGTTGTAAATAACAAATTAAAAAAAGTTCACTCATGGATGTCAACCAACAAACTCACACTAAACATAGAACAGACTTACTACATTTTATTTGGAAGCAAATCATAAAATGAAATTCAACTTCAGACAGAAAATGTGGGGTGCAATACAACAATACAACAGCAGCAATAAAAATAATTGAAAGTTCCTTGGTCTATACACAGATAAGACTCAACCTAAGCACTCACATTCAACACAGCCAAAAAGTCTCAAACTGTCTGTATACTCTTTAAAATCTGATATGTTCTCCACTCAGCTCTCCTCACATTATACTGCTCGATAATCTATCCCCCATCTTACATACGGTATCTGTGCATGGGTTCAATTACTGCAAATTACCTAAAGCCCATCATCACCCAGCATAAATCTGCTATCAGAACAATAATTAACTCTATTTTCAGACAACACACAGCCACTCTGTTTAAATCCCTAAACATACTCACTCCACACATTTTCTTATGCTATTTACATGTACAAAACCTTGTTACTAAATGCAAATCCTGATCTGGAACTCTTTCTTGACAAATGTAATAGAACTCATAATCACCACACCAGAAATAAATATCTGATATCCCCAGTCAAACTAAATTTATGCAAAAACACTGCAAATAAAGGGACCTATTCTATGGAACTCGCTCCCTAAAGAATTAAAAGGCAGCCCTACCCATACCTTATTCAAAAGTAAACCCAAAAAGTACCTAATATCGTCCTCATAGTTTCCAACCTAGTGCTTCAATCTTGCACTGTATCTTGTATTACCTGCTCACCCAATATAGATATCTAAGACATGCAACTTCACCATTGTAATTACTGCTATCAACTTGTATCATAGTTATGTTGAATGCAAATTTTGCTTGAATGTACCTGATAATATTCTTCAATTTTTGGTACAAATTACCTACTTAAAATTACCTTTTATATTAAAGACCTGCCCAAAATGCTATGCGTGTTAGTGGCTTTGCAAGAATGTAAAAGCATCAATGCTATACACTATATTTACATAATCAATGTACCTTGTATAGATTACAAAAAAAGTGGGGGAGGGTGAATAAGCTTTTCTGTCTTACATTGTGGCATGTTTAGCCAGGAGCTAAAAAATTTGTCCAAATAAGAAATATAGTGAAAACTGTTAAACAAATCTCACGTTATTTAGCATCAGTGTTGTTAAAAATTTGATCCCAGTGTGTTAAATAATTTTATACAAATTAAGTACAACCAGTACTGATAACAATAATACCTCTTAGCTAGTATAACTCGTAGATAATTCAGTGATTAAGAGATGCAAGCACCTGTCCAATGCACAGAGGAGTAGTAGGGTCCACAAAGTGGATATGCAGCTGGTGCCTTGTAAGATTGCTGATTGTCACCCGGAGGACAATATTTCACACAAATAATGAGTGTTATGTTGCCGTATGTTATTATATAACATGACACTCGTAAATATTTGTGTGAAATTTTGCCCTCTGGGTTGCCAAATAATGAGATCGCTAACCTCCCTTTCTGGAGGAGCCAATCTGCAAGTCCTTTACACATACTATGTACAGGCAGTCAGATCAGTGATCGATTATGCCGCACCTGCACTCACAAATCTATCACACCAACAGTGGAAAAAGCTTGAAGTTGCCCAAAACAATGCTATGAGAGCGGCACTGGGAGCCCCCATGTGGACCAGGCTTGAAACTCTTAGACTGGAGACGGGTCTGTCCTCTCTACAAGAAAGAATATCACAAAGGACAGCTACAATTGTCAGTAAGATAATTATTTCTTCTGATCCAATCCCAGTACGGCAGGCCTTGGTGGTTGGACTAGGCCAAAACAATGGAAACTCTTGGGTTGCAAGAGCAGGAAAAGTCCTAAACAAACTACATTTTAAAAACATGATTCTTGATAGAGAGGGTGATCATCCACACCCAAATTACACTCCTTCCGCGCCGTGAGAAGAGCCTACTTTCAAAATAGTAATAGAAAGTCTCCCAATGAAAAAGGCTGCCTATGATCCGGCAATCCTAAGGCGCATAATAGAAGAGCAAATGTATAGCATAGCAGTAGCAGGAGCCACCCACATCTTCACAGACGGATCGGTGGACACAGAATATGAGAGTGCTGGCGCTGCTCTTTGCACGGCCAGCGTACAGGCATATTGGAGACTGGGAGGACTAGTATCATCAACCCAAACTGAGCTGTTTGCCATACAACAGGCATTCGCATATGTGATTGCACAAAATACTCAAAATGCAATCATACACACAGACTCAAAAGCTGCACTTCAAATACTAGGACAAAAACAGTGGAAAGATAATGTGGAAATAATTACCACCATTTTGTATCTTGGAGCAGTCGCTAAAGGCAAAGGACTCAACATAACTTTAAACTGGATCCCATCCCATATTGGAATCCCATTAAATAAAAAAGCTGATGAAATTGCTAAATTGGCAACTCGTCATCCAGTGATACATAAAACAATTCAACCCAGCCTAGAGAACATAAAAAACATCATCACCAAAAAACTCTCACATCTCAATAAAGCCTACCTACACCAGAGAATAGCTGAAGGTTCGCCATCTGCAACATGGTATTTTCAGGCAACCAAATTAGAAAGGTTAAATATCCCAAAAGGAATCCACAGGGAAATAGCAGTTAGGTTAAATAGACTACGTCTAGGTTACAGATGCAACTGGGAGATTGGTGAACCCCGACAGAGAGAGTGCATCTTCTGCCAAACTGTCACAGAAAAGCCATTACTTCACTATCTTTTGGAATGTGAAGCAACCAATGATCTTAGAAGAACTTTAAGAGTACCTGAATCATGCAGTGGCCACCCTGAAGCCATCAACACAACCACTCTCCTGGTCAACAAAGGTGTTCAGCAGCTGGACACCCTCATAAAGACTGTGAAGCAGTATCCTCCCCCGCGATAACAGCTTGATGGTTAAATGCAAACTCAGAATACTGAGAACAAAAAATTGTACCACTTACGGGCTAGTCTTGCCCGTGCCACCTCTTGGGTGGCTTAATCTTCATCAATCAATCTTGGAGAATGCATTCCCGTCACTAAGTATGTGAAGTTGGAAAGAAATTGGTCAACATGTAATTCAACCACAGGTGGTAGTACTTGTGACTTTTAATTTTTTTTTTTTTGGCAGAGTTATTGACAGATTTCAAACTCTCTTTTATTTCTCTCTTTGTGTTGTTTTTTTCAGAATGGGGACCATATGATGACTTCATCACTTATATAACGTATAGTTTTTATCCCCTAACCTTTATAGTTATCCTTATTATGCACACACAAATTGAGTGTTTGAAGAAGGTTGATAAATTGCACACCAGGCCCCTTAAGCTTGAAACGGTTTCATGTTTATCTCTGGCCTTTTAAAGAAGCGGTCTGGATCTGTATCCTCCAAATTGTTGAGTATAGTACAGTGGTACCTCGGTTTATGAATGCCTTTCTTTACGAACTTTTCTGATTACGAGCCCGATTTCTTTGGAAAACTTGAATCGGGTTATGAACTTTACCTCGGGATACGAGTTTGTTGATACGCATATGGCCGACTTAGCGTGTGGTGGCACGGCAATCGCGCTTCAGTTTCCCAGTGCCTCCCGCTTAGTGACTATCCCGCCTGAATTCTTTGCAAGGATTTACAGTTTCTTTTCAGATTTTTGGTTATTTGAACATAAAAGTTATAAAATAACTCGCCATGGGTCCCAAGAAAGCCAGTGATAAGATTCAAGGCAAGAAAACACATATGAGAATGACCATAGAAGAAAAATGAGAACATTCGTAAACATGAAAATGGTACATGTGTTGTTGAATTAGCTAGGCAGTACAACAAATCTTCAAGAGGGGGGGGGGAGGAGGAGGAGGAGGTGGCGGTAGTAAAGGATGTCCCTATCTCGTTTATTAAGAAAATATGTGCAGTATGGAAAGAACTGTAAAGTTTTGCTGAAAAGAATCGCCCAGATAAAACTTAGCAGGCCGTTGCATTGATCTTATTAATAACAGTGTGATGTCCCACTACAGACAAGTGTTACAAAGAAGGGAAAAACAATCTTCATGAAAAACAATGAGAAAATCATGCAGTGAGCCAGAAGCAGGTCCTAGTGGTATGCAGGCTAAACATGCCAGTGTGTACACCCCAGAGAAGTCATCACTGCCTGATGTTATAATGGAAGGGGACTCCCCTTCCAAACAGTAGCACCTCTCCTTCCCCCTACTTATAGTCTTCCATATGCCAACAGGAGACATCAGTAAAGGTACGTAATAACATGTACATACTTGTGTAGTGAAGATTTGGGTTTGCAACAGGTTACTCTAATATTTCGTAGGTGTTGAATGTGGCAGAGAATATAACTTAAAGGTTTATCTAAAAAGTTACCAATAATTTGGGTGTTAAATTGATTTGGATAGTAAATGTTTTCTGGTCATCCTAAAAGATAGCAGCTTTTCAGAGAACACTGTATAACCATCAGAGGTCCATGGTTGTTCAACACCCTCCCAGCGAGCATAAGAAATATTGCCGGAACACGTACGGGCTCACCATAGCCCGTGCTACTTGGAACTTTGTTCCAGGTAGCGAATCTTAATCAACAACATGCCGGAACAACCGTGGACATCTTCAAGAGGAAACTAGATTGTTTCCTCCAAGGAGTGCAGGACCAACCGGGCTGTGGTGGGTATGTGGGCTTGCGGGCCGCTCCAAGCAACAGCCTAGTGGACTAAACTCTCACAAGTCAAGCCTGGCCTCGGGCCGGGCTTGGGGAGTAGAAGAACTCCCAGAACCCCATCATCCAGCTAGGTAAGCTCAATTACTATTAAGTTTTAGTCTAGGTTTTTTATCCCCACCTCACTTTGCTCGAAACGCTATGCGTACTAGTGGCTTTAGGTATTGTATGTACTAGCTCTATCTATAAATCAATCAGAATGTTTGTAACTCTGTATCTATATATGTATTTTTCCTAAATAAAATATTATTATTATTATTATTATAGTTATACAGCAGAGTTATACCCTGACGGAGATATAGAAAATGGACCAATATAACAGGGAAGCTGCAGAAATGATAAATATTGTTTATTGTGTCTTTATTCGGGGACAGTTAGCCTGTAAGGATTATCCAAGTCACGCCAAAGCCATCTGCTGACCTTCCCCAAGATGTAACCCACAACATGAATAATTCCCTTCTACCTATATACTGCTGGATGATCAGATGCATGAAGGGGAATCGAAATGAGGCATCGATTCTTTTGCGGAAATCACACAAAAGACCTTCTTTAGTGCTCAAATTTCGCTGACAGTTTAAAACTTTTCTTGTTATAGTTTTACCTTTTTGAATTAATACAAACTCTTGGAAGACAAAAGCATTTTCCTAGCTATTTATAAAATATTTACATAGTAATTCAAGGAATCAATTAAATAAAAATAAATATTTTAACTACACGTAGTACTTTCTACTTACACATATAATAATAAATTTTTATTCAGGAATTTTTTTAATACCCATTGGGTAATACGTAATTATTCTATGTAAATTATTAAATATTAATTGCTGAAATAATTATTTTTTTATGATTATTTGCGCAAACCCTCCTACTAATAGACTCAGTAGGTGAGTCTAGATTCACTAGGTGAGTCTAGACTCAGTAGGTGAGTCTAGATTCACTAGGTGAGTCTAGACTCACTAGGTGAGTCTAGACTCACTAGGTGAGTCTAGACTCACTAGGTGAGTCTAGACTCACTAGGTGAGTCTAGACTCACTAGGTGAGTCTAGACTCACTAGGTGAGTCTAGACTCACTAGGTGAGTCTAGACTCACTAGGTGAGTCTAGACTCACTATTAACTAGGTGAGTCTAAATTAACTAGGTGAGTCTAGATTAACTAGGTGAGTCTAGACTCACTAGGTGAGTCTAGACTCACTAGGTGAGTCTAGACTCACTAGGTGAGTCTAGACTCACTTAGTGAGTCTATTAGTAGGAGGAGACTAGACTAGGAGTCTAACTCACTAGGAGTTAGAGTTAGGCTCCTACTCACTAGGTGAACTAGGTGAGTATATTCACATTCTGACGGATAATCGGTATAACGCCTTGTATATAAATAAATAGTGAGGAGAGAACAGTGTGTGTTGCAGAGGCTTAGAGTTTTTGTGAGAAAGATGGTGGCTAATAAATTTATATCCTGTGTATTTTTGAGTTCAGATTCCCAGTTTATATTGTGAAGTTCATTTATGAGGCTCCCTATTGCTGGTTTTCTGTGTAGTTTAAGGGGAAAATTTATTTGTAACTGAGTTTATGTTTTTGTTTGCTGAGAGGAAAGTAGGAGAGTGATCGGTTGCTCTGTCGGTGATTATGTCCCGAACCATAATGGAAACTGACCCAAGTATAGGATGGGTTAGCCCAAGTATCGCGTTTTCAAAAGGGTCGCCCGTGTTGGAAAAGACGAACGCTGAAAGAATATTGTTGAAAACATCTTGATAACTGATTAAACCAAAATTATTTATTAGTCAGAAAAAAGACAGAAACGCGATCTATATATAAAACCTCTACCAGACAAATATTTTAAGTAAAACCGAAGATATTTGTAATTGTATAAAAGTGGCAGTTTTCATCGCTCGTCGAGCTCGAAAACCGCAGCATTCATCTCAGAACCATGCCTATTTCACGCATATTCCTTAATAAACGTAAGAGTTTCATATCTCACAAGGAAGACAGGTATATAAGCTTCGTTCTAAATACCTTACTATTGGCATATTTAAATTTAAAGCGAAGATACGTGTACTTTTGTAATAGCCGAGCTCCGACTCCGGACAGATCGATCACGGAGCAACTCTCTCTCAGAACAATGTTTATTTCACGTGAATTCGTTAATAAACATATATGTTTTATATGTCTCAAGAAAGGCAGACATATAAGCTTCACTTTAAACACCTTACCATAGACATATTTAAAGTTCTAATGAAGATACATGTATTTTAAAAATTACGGAGCTCCGACCCCGTACAGACTGAACGACAGAGCAACTCTCTCTCAGATCAATGTTTATTTCACGTAAATTCGTTAATAAACACAAATGTTTTATATGTCTTAAGCAAGCAAGAAATATGAGCTTCATTTTAAATCCATTACAATAGACATATTTATAGCTCAAGTGAAGATACATATGTTTTTATAGTTTTGTTCAGTAGCTTTTCGGTCATGGAGTGCAGACGCCTACGCACTTGCCGATATATTGTATAATTAACAAAGATACGCTAATAAAACCTAAAATCTTATATGCCTCCAGAAAGACCGAGATATGAACATTATTATGATTGCACCAAATGAAATATATCATGTTGGAGGACAAAGATATATAAATTTTAAATTAAGTTTCGACTCCTGCCCAGACGAGAGAGATGAGGCGACTCTCGCCCCATCTATTGGAGATTCTGTCCATTAAAGACCCAAAGCTACTCAATCCCTCCTAGTATTATTTAAGTAATGAAGTAATATGGTATATTTACTCACTATAATGTGGGTGCTGAATGCAGAACATGAGAAAACATATATTTACTCCAAACCAATATAATTTCATTATGAAATAAGTAAATAAGTGGCATCAAAGGAAGTCGACGGTCCAAGCGTCAATGTTGTGGAGCGACTTATCCAAGATATATCGTTGTTTGGAAAGTGTTTGTTGGCATATCCAGTTGTCGCACTTCTCTGCACAAATTATCACAAATTTAAATAATAATGTTAACAAGTAGAATACGTATTTTTAATAAAATCTAACATAACTAGCCAGAAAACATTTAACATTTATTAAAAAAAATATATGTTTGGAAGTTAAATCGACTTCATAGGACAATAGTTTTGTTATATATACTTGTTATTCGTTGACATACGTTCGCTACTTAAACTACCATGTACTGAACTTATGTAAAATCTCCCATGTCTCTTCGCTCGGCTTAGACTCGGTTACAAGTATCTCTGGGAATTCTCATTATCTGCTGATGTAGACCTAACCAAATGTAAAATGTGTCAACAAAATTTATTCGCACACCCTCCGTCACTATGTGATGGAGTGCGAAAAATACGTGAATTTAGAGACAATTCTATAACCAATGTTCCAGCGATGTGTAAATATTTCATTCAAAATGATCTGCTACCAGAAATTTTAGCCAAATATCCCCAGTTTGCTAACTGTAGGTAGTAACTGAGTGATTGTAACCTATTCACCGCTGCCCACTGGATGGGGGGCGGTGTGCAGGACAACATATAAATTTTGACACTAGCTCTGCACATATGTCAGTTGCTTAATTTAGAACCTGTACTTGAGGTCAATCTCGAACCCATTGTTGATGTGACGACTTATATTGAATTTTGTAACTAGCTCATCAAGATTGTAACTTGCTTAGCTAAATGAATTGTGGGGTTCAGTCCCTGAGCCCATTATGTGCCTCTGTAACCCTTTCCACTACCGCCCACAAGATGGGTATGGGGTGCATAATAAATGAGCTAAACTAACTAACAGAGATGAGTTGATAAACATTAATGTTTTATATTTTATTAAAAATACAGATATAAACTTTGTTTTCAAACGTTTAATGTAACAATATTTCAAATATAAGAACCAAGATATATTTATGATTTAACGATTTCCTATAAAGTTGCAATATTACCGTAATTGTACTCTATCATCATATGACGCAGGATCGATGTCTAGGTGAATTATGGCTGACACAGTCAGATTATATATGTCAGCCACAAGCAAGTAATTTTCAAAAGACGGTGCCAAACCGGGAAATGTCATCTACAAGTGCAGCTCTTAACTTAAGTATAAGCCTTATATCACACACAAAAGCCTTATCTATTATATATCATGAGAAATTCAGAAACATAAAATATACTTTAAAATTTTTGTCATATATTTTGTATATATTTTGAACCACATACTCATCCTGTGAGTCTTAGTTTACTGTGCCCCCCATATTCATCACGTCACTCAAGGGGTCCGTGTAATTACCCAAAGCTAATTACCCCCGAGGGACCTAGATTAATTTATCACATAATGGGTTCAGGGAGTGAACACGCAATTTATTTATCTAAGCGAGGAACTAGCCACAAAATTCATAACACATCGTCACATCAACAACATGGGTTCGAGACCGACCACAAGTACAGTTTCTAAATTAAGCAAATGACATATGTGGAGAGCTAGTGTCACAATTGATATGTTTGTCCTGCACATTTCCACAGTGGTTTGCTTGGATTCTTCTAATTATCTTAGATATCATTGAAGAGAACTTCCTAGGTACTATACTGTATATATGCTTGTAAGAAGTATAATAATCCTGAGAAATCGTGTAAATTATGTTGTACGAGTGCTTCCAGTTAATTAACATAGTTCATTTGTGTGCGCGTGCTTGAAGAGGAAATGTTATCCACCCCCTCCCCCCATTGTAAATATTACTGGCTTTCAGACCATACGACCGCAGCTTACCCTCGCCGTGGTCGAGGGTAAGAACACCGGATGTATACCCAGTATTACAAGTAAACATTAGCAATAACATTTATGGAAAGTTCCTTGACCTATACATAGATAAGAGACTGAACTTAAGCACCCACATGCAACACATAAGGGGGTGCTGAGAGAGAGAGAGAGAGAGAGAGAAAGAGAGAGAGAGAGAGAGTAAAAATATCCACTGATGTCTGATTAAGTCCTTTTGGGGCCCTTAATCATTAGGACGTCCAATGATTAACGTAAAGTCAGGCGTATTCAGATGGTATATTGACAACATTCAGCATATCTCATCATGACCTAGTAGTACTTGGTGCACAAATACTTTTTCCAAAGGAATCGCAAAACATAATTAAACACAACTGTACCGTACAGTGTTATATATTTTTTTCAGTTTGAACAATTTTTAACATTAATGGATACATCCTTTAATTGATTGAAATTTGTTTTAATATTCGAAATATAATTTGCTGATGTTAAATAATATAAGGTTCAAATTTATTAGGATAGTTACTTTAAAAACTATTTCTATTTGAAATTTAAATAACATAAAAAGCGTACAGAATATAACAAATACCGACTATATAAAAGACCCGACACTTGCAGCACTTAATTATGCTATTGTAACACATTGAAAATAATAACATTATTTGATTCAGCAAAGCATTTGGCAAGGTTATAATAATAATAATAATGTACTAATTAAATATTTTAAATTATAATTCACAACTTGCTAGCGCACAAGAAACAAATCCACGAATCATCATTACATTCTGTAACACCTACACATGATCCATGGTGCCAAATATTGCAACGGTCACAGCATAAAATCGGCTTCAAATCATTTGGCTTTCTGCAAATGCAGTACACTTCCGTCGAGCATGACCGGATGATTCGTTTTCTTCTCAGTGTCAGAGGTGCAGGGAATGAGGTGAGATACTTTCCTTTGAAGTTCTCTTGTAGATGTTGTCTCATATTCTGCACATCATATACAAGGTTCACCGGATCTTCACCATTTGCAAGTGATGCAGAAAACGCCACAGCATACACCTCACTCATACTTGAGTCCCATCCTGGCAATTAGCAAGAGCACACAAGAAAACAACAGTAGATTTGGATGGTAATTTATACCTGGTGTCGTATATGTTAATATGTCTAGTTTCTCCAGTGTTGGAAACGGTGACCCAGTGACAACCATCAACTTCAATTTTTGAATTAATTCACCTAATACAGCTGGCTAGGAGAGGTCCCGCTGCAACACTGGGTCATGAAGGCCTTCTACGCTTGGCATATTTTGTTTGATGAGGTCACATGCAGCCTTTATATGAAGGTCAGGGAGCTGTTCATTTATTCCAATATTTATGATCTCGTCATCTGTTAAATAATTTAACATTGTCGAATGTGAAGCACTGCTATCAATCTCCATATTATTGCATTGGTGTGAGGAGTGGCAGTGATTGGTGCAGTTTATTCATCACCAGCTGCCTCTAGCACATCATCACCAGTGACCTCTAGCACATCATCACCAGTGACCTCTAACACATCATCACCAGTGACCTCTAGCACATCATCACCAGCGACCTCTAGCACATCATCACCAGCGACCTCTAGCACATCATCACTAGCGACCTCTAGCACATCATCACTAGCGACCTCTAGCACATCTTCACCAGCGACCTCTAGCACATCATCACTAGCGACCTCTAGCACATCATCACTAGCGACCTCTAGCACATCATCACTAGCGACCTCTAGCACATCATCACTAGCGACCTCTAGCACATCTTCACCAGTGACCTCTAGCACATCATCACCACCTGCCTCTAGCACATCTTCACCAGTGACCTCTAGCACATCATCACCACCTGCCTCTAGCACATCATCGCCAGTGACCTCTAGCACATCATCGCCAGTGACCTCTAGCACATCATCACCACCTGCCTCTAGCACATCTTCACCAGTGACCTCTAGCACATCATCACTAGCGACCTCTAGCACATCATCACCAGCGACCTCTAGCACATCATCACCAGCGACCTTTAGCACATCATCACCACCTGCCTCTAGCACATCATCACCACCGGCCTCTAGCACATCATCACCACCTGCCTCTAGCTAGCACATCATCACCACCTGCCTCTAGCACATCATCACCACCTGCCTCTAGCACATCATCACCAGCGACCTCTAGCACATCATCACCAGTGACCTCTAGCACATCATCACCAGCTGTCTCTAGCACATCATCACCAGCTGTCTCTAGCACATCATTACCAGCTGCCTCTAGCACATCATCACCAGCTGGACTGGAAGTGACAGCGTCTTCCAGTCAAACAAAAATGTATCCCCCCCCACTGATCAAAAAGACATTTCAGCATTAGGATTACAAGCTCTTTGCCATTGTCTGAATGAAAAATTCTCGAGAGTCCTAAATATGCTAAAACGCCCTACTCCAACATTAAAGCACCTGCCCGAAACGCATTGCGTAATAGTGGCTTTAGGCATTGTATGTACTAGCTCTATCTATATATTTGATCCATTAATGGAACATCACTTGTATGTCGTATACATACGACATACGTATTACCTTACCTGAATAAACATATTTATTTTATTTATTTCCTTGGCAGTTTTAGATTTTAAATGAAACACAATATGATATTTGCTGAAATGATCTTCCACATGGCAAATATAGTTATAGTCTCCGTCTGGAGAATTTCTCATGTCTATCAGCTAGGTCTACTTGTATGCGATGCATAAACTCCGTTTCGACGATCGGTTTCAGAAAGGGGGGGGGGGGGAAGCATGTCTGGGGCTGTGCCTTTTCACAAGTTGGGCAAAATTTGGAAATTTCTTGCACAAATTGCCTAGGAATACCATAAAATTCCCTTTTCAAAATTGTTGCTGCCTTTTTGTAACCACAGTGTGCAGTACCTTCTCTATAAAGCCTAGCAACTGCATCATGTAGCATGTTCTCTGAAAGTACATGCTTTACAGTTCCCAAGGTCCCATCAGCTTCCTCCCCTGAAAAATCGAAAGCTTGACCAGGTTTAATTGGCAAACTAAAACGCATTGGGATCATTACCATGTTTCTGAAATCATGCACATATATATTAAATAAATGATGTGAGAGATAAATATATGTGATATTACCAGAGTTAGACTAAATTTGTTTAAACACTCCATCGTAGTCTGCGGTCTGCTCTGTGTCGAAGCTGTAGCGTCTTGGGTCGATTAGAACTGTACACGCCGAGTGCTACATTGTTGACTGTGGGAATTGTACTGTCTTCTATTCATCAAATCGTTACTTATATGGTGATTACAGCTCAGCTTCCTCCAACAAGGTGAGAAGAGTATTACCTGTAATTGGGGAAAGGATTGTAGCTTCTGCAATTAGTTATGCTATTAAGATAATGAGATAATGGAGCGAGTATAAGGATTACTCGCTACAATATCTTTAATTCTAAATGTCTGTCTACTTCTTGATAATATATATATATATATATATATATATATATATATATATATATATATATATATATATATATATATATATATATATATATATATATATATATATATATATATATATATATATATATATATATCCACATATAATGTAATGTGTGTAAACGACAGCCGCGTCAAACAGCCTGGCAGACCAAACAACCAACCGGAAGAGGCCTGTGGTCCTCGGGGGTAATTAGCTTTGGGCAATTACACGGACCCCTTGGGAGACATGATGACTAAGGGGTGTACAGTAACCTAAGCCTCAGGATGAGTATAGGGTGCACAATAAACTAAGACTCACAGTATGAGTATGTGGTTCAAAATACACTGACGCTCACAGGATAAGTATGGAGTGCAGAATAAACTACAACTCGCACGACGAGTCTGTGGTACTCATGCTCTATATTAGGTAAACTAGAATACATCTCTGTTTTCAAAATATATAATTTAATAAAACAAAATTGGAAACATATTGTATGTTTCCGAATTTATGATGATATAGAATATATATTAAAGTTTATAATAAAGGTAAAAGTGGCTGTACTTGTGGATGACAATCCTCAGCTTGGCGCCTTCTTTCGATAATTACTTGCTTGTTGCTGACATATATAATCTGACTGTTTCAACCATAGTTCAACTAGACATCGATCATGCGTCATAATTAATATACAAACAGTATATATCTTTACTTCTGTTTTGTGTATTAAGGTGACTTAAATTTTATAAGTTAAGCAGACGAGGAGTCACAATAACGTGGCTGAAATATGTTGACCAAACCACACACACTAGAAAGTGAAGGGATGACGACGTTTCGGTCCGCCCTGGACCAATCTTAAGTCGATTGTGTCGATTAAGTTCACAATCGACTTTAGAATGGCCCAGGACGGACCGAAACGTCGTCGTCCCTTCACTTTCTAGTGTGTGGTTTGGTCAACTTTATAATTAATTTCTTTCTGTATATGATGATAGTGTGCAATTAGGGTATCATTGCACCTTTATGGGAAATCGTTAAATCATAAATATATCTTGGGTCTTATACTTATATTGTTAAATATACAATGTATATTTATATATAGCCGCAAATTATATATTTTGTGTGTAAATCACGAAAATTAACACGTAATGAAAAATGTGACAGTGTCAGACCACGGAGGAAGAATTGAAACAGGAATTTCCTTAGGTACTTTCGTATATTAATACATCTTCAGAAGGAATGGTTCGCTCTGAAGATGTATTAATATAAGAAAGTACTAAAGGAAATTCCTGTTTCAATTCTTCCTCCGTGGTCTGACACTGTCTTATTATATATTGTATATACTGAATTATATATACTATGCTTATATAATAAATACTGAAATATTGTTACATTTAACGTATGAAACAAAGTTTATATCTGTATTTTTAATAAAATATAAAACATTAATATTTATCAACGTACCTCTGTGAATTACATAATTTATCAGTATTGTACAGCCTGTGATCTCCACCTGGCTGGCCATTGATACCTAAGTAGCTTTCATGTGTCCGGACACCGGCGATAGGATTGTATTATTTAACTTTAGAGAGAGATATTTCTTGAAATGTTGTCACATTAACGTCTACATCTTCCTTCCTTCTGACATATAGATTTTAAGGTTAATTAGCATATATGGAAATAAATTACACAATTTATAGGCTGGTGTGAAGGGCTTCACACTCTTAGAGCAAGCCATCAAGAAACTGTACAGTATCAAGTAGCTATACAAATGCATATATCTTCGCTTTCACTTCAGTTATATTTATGACAAGTATTTAAAGTGTAGCTTATATTTCTGCCTTTCTGTTGACATAGAAAACTTTCGTTTATTACATTATCTAGATAAAATTAGCATTGATCTTCAAAAGGTTGAAGTTGTAACATCCATTATAAACAGCATTATTATTGCAAACAGTAGGAGTTTCAAAGTCTCATTTGTATAGATACCTCCTCGTATAAGTGTTGTCCAGCATGATGACACAAACAAGGCGGCTAAAACTGAATGTGATAAGCCTGAAGTTGAGTGGGATATGGGCAATCCAATCTCTTCTGTCAAAGCCGCAATATTTTAGGAAATTAGGGAAGACAGAAGAGCAGTCACTGACACACAAAAGCCAGAAAGCAAGAGTATAAAGAGCTATGACATGTTTATGTGCCTCTGTAACCTTTTCCACTACCGCCCACAAGATGATATGGGGTGCATAATAAATGAACTAAACTAACTAAACATGTTTAGAATCGAGAATTATATGAACGGACAACATAAAACTTCCACTAGTGTCACAATGACAGTGTGACATTGTAATTGCCAGAATTAGGCTAGGATATCGATATGTATCGCAGGTGGCTGCAGGTAATGAATAGCCCCCAATGGTGAATATTCCAATTGTAAACTATGTGAACAAGAGCTGGGACATACTCACTAACACTATATATGTGATTGCCCTGTTATAAGTGACTTCAGACCAAATGGTATAAGGTACTTTGAACTCTGTAATTACTTCATACACTTAGGAATATTGGAAGATATTCTTATGCTGTACCCGGATTTTGCTAACGGAGGCTAATAGATCAGCCTTATATTTTATGTTCTCACCTGATTGTTAGTCAGAATTGATTATTTTTATTGAGGCTGGTATTTTATCCCCTGATTCCATGTATAACTAACCATCCTGTGAGATGGGAATATTTGATGAACTTATAGCTAGTTTTTGATATACACTGTGTAATCTTTCATATTGAATAGGGTAGCAGCACATTACTGTGTATACCTAAGCTTGTTAATAATAATAAAAAAACAAAATTAGTTTCTATCGATAGGGAGAGCGATGGTTCAAAAATCCTTCTTTAAAATATAAATATCTTTCCTATCTCACTAAGATCTAATCACTGTGATTAAAATGAAAAAATGACTTTGTCACTGTCTTTTTGATAACGTATACAATCATAAGCTTTATTTGTGAATCTCTATTAAACAGTAAATCAGAGAGCGTGTAAGGTTCCGTGTTCCATGTCCGAAGAAACAGGGAGATTTTACATAAATACAGTACATGATAGTTTAAGTAGCGAACGCATACCAACAAATAACGATTAGTATCTATAACTAAAATATTGTTCTATGAAGTTGATTTAACTTCCAGCCATGTATTTTTAAATAATCTTTAACGTTTTCTGGCTAGTTATGTTAGATTTGATTAAAAATACGCATTCTACTTGTTAATATCGTTAGATTTGATTAAAAATACGCATTCTACTTGTTAACATCATAAATTAAATTTGCGATAATTTGAGCAGAGAAGTTCGACGACTGGATCTCTGTGTACAGAAGGTTGATATGCCAGCAAACACTTTCCAGAGAGCAATATATCTTGGATAAGTCGCTCCACGATATTGTTGCTTGGACCATCGACTTCCTTTGATATTACATATTTACATCTTATTTTGTTATGAAATTATATTTTTTCAGAGTAAAATTATGTTTTCTCATGTTCTGCATCCAGCATCCACATTACAGTGAGTAAATATACCATATTACTTCATTGCTTACGTAATGCTAGGAGGGTTTGAGTAGCTTTGGGTTTTTAGTGGACAGAATCTCCAATAGATGGGGCGACTCTCTCGACCGGGCGGGAGTCGAAACTTAAATTAAAATTGCTATATCATTGGTCTCCAACATGATATATTTCCTTTGATGCACTCACAATAACGATTATAGCTCAGTCTTTCTGGAGGCATGTAATATTTTAGGCTTTATTAGCGTATCTTTGTTAATTACACAACATATTGGCAAGTGCGTAGGCGTCTGCACTCCATGACCGAAAAGGTACTGAACGCCACTATAAAAACATATATATCTTCACTTGAGCTTTAAATATGTCTAATGTAATGTATTTAAAATAAAGCTTATATTTCTATCTTTCTTAAGACGTATAAAACATTTGTGTTTATTAACGAATTTACGTAAAATAAACATTGTTCTGAGAGAGTTGCTCTGTCGCTCAGTCTGTGCGGGGGTCGGAGCTCGGCGATTATTAAAATACATGAATCTTCATTAGAACTTTAATTATGTCTATAATAAAGTGTTTAAAATGAGCCTTATATTCCTATCTTTCTTGAGGGATATAAAAAATTTACGATTATTTACAAATTTACGTGAAATTAGCATTGTTCTGAGAGAGAGTTGCTCCGTCGATCGATCTTGAGGTTATCTTGAGATGATTTCGGGGCTTTTAGTGTCCCCGCGGCCCGGTCTTCGACCAGGCCTCCACCCCCAGGAAGCAGCCCGTGACAGCTGACTAACACCCAGGTACCTATTTTACTGCTAGGTAACAGGGGCATAGGGTGAAAGAAACTCTGCCCATTGTTTCTCGCCGGCGCCTGGGATCGAACCCAGGACCACAGGATCACAAGTCCAGCGTGCTGTCCGCTCGGCCGACCGGACCGGATCTGTCCGCAGTCGGAGCTCGGCTTTTATAAAAGTACACGTATCTTCACTTTAAATTTAAATATGCCCATGGTAAGGTATTTAGAACGAAGTTTATATATCTGTCTTTCTTGTGACATATAAAACTCTTACGTTTATTAAGGAATCTGTGTGAAATAGGCATGGTTCTGAGATGAATGCTGCGGTTTTCGAGCTCGACGAGCGATGAAAACTGCCACTTTTATACAACTACAAATATCTTCGGTTTTATTTAAAATATTTGTCTGGTAGAGGTTTTACATATAGATCGCGTTTCTGTCTTTTTTCTGACTAATAAATAATTTTGGTTTAATCAGTTATCAAGATTTTTCAACAATATTCTTTCAGCGTTCGTCTTTTCCAACTTGGGCGACCCTTTTGGAAGCGCGATACTTTTGTTAACCCATCCTATAGTTGGGTCTGTTTCCAACTGGGGTTCGAATAATTGTTGCACAGCCAAGGGAGGGGTGGGGGCGGTATATTAGTCCGTATGTGGTCCATGTTAAAGTTGCGTCCTAGGATGATGTAATTTTTTGTTGAATTTATTGTTTATGATTAGGTTCCTTATATCATCAGAGATTGTATTTGTATTAGTATTGGAAAATCTGTAAATAGCTCCAATAGTTACTGACGATATAAGTAATTTGACCGAGAATTGAGCAAAGGTAAATTCACAGCAGTCGTCTCTATTGCTAATAACACTTGTGCAATTGAAGTTTTCTTGATTATAGAGAGCTGTACCACGTCCTTTTTTGTCAGGCTTGCAGTTGTGAATGGCTTTACATCTGGCTAAGTTGTATAGTTGGGTAGGGTCTTTATTTAGTTATGTTTCTCTTAAGATAGTGAAAGACAGTTTAGAGCCCAGTGCTTCAAGTAGCACACTGATGTCGTCAAAATGTTTTTCGAGTGAACTGACATTTTGCTGACCCTTTGGTTGAATATTAACATGTATCTCATGTCTGATCTCACAGAATGTCATGTGATTACAATGGAATGTGGAATGTAGAATATGATTAATAACTGTGTATTGTATGGATATGTGAGCCCCTTGAGTGACCTTATATGGATGAGGATATAAATAGTCAAAACTACTTTATCCTATTGAGATGTACTGCCTTTTCTCAATAAACTTACTTTAACTTAAACTTGCCAGAAATGCTGTGCGTATTGATTGTTTTGGGCTTAGTACATACGAGCTCTATCGAGAAATCCATCATTTTGCTTGTAAATCAATATGTATTTATGTACTTTTACCTAAATACAAAATTGATTTTAATAATACAATAAAACAATATATTTATACAGCAGAGTTATAGCCTGTGAGAGCTATAGAAAATGGACCATTATAACGGGGATGCTGCAGAAATGATAAATATTGCTTATTATGTCCCTATTCAGGGACAGTTAGCCCTGTATGGATTATGCAAGTCCCGCTAAGGCCTTCTGCTGACCTTCCCCAAGATGCAACCCACTACTTGAGAAATTCCCCTTTTTACCTATATACTGCTGGATGGCCAGATGCACGAAGGGGAATCGAAATGAGGCATCGATTTTTTTGCGGAAATCACACACAAGACCTTCTTTAGTGCTCAAACTTCGCTGAGAGTTTGTAACTTTTCTTGTTATAGTTTTACTTTTTTGAATTAATATAAAATCTTAGAAGATAGAAATATTTTCCTAACTATTTATAAAATATTTACATATTAATTCAATAAATAAATTAAATAAAAAAAATATTTTAACTACACGTAGTACTTTCTCCTTACGCGTTTAATAATAAATTTTTATTCAGGAATTTTTTAATACCCATTGGGTGCTACTCAATTATTCTATGTAAATTATTTAATATTAATTGCTGAAATTAATTATTTTTTTTATTTAATTGCGCAAACCCTCCTACTAGGAGAGTCTATTAGTAGGAGGAGACTAGATTAGGAGTCTAACTAGACTAGGAGTCCAACTCACTAGGAGTGAGTTAGACTCCTACTCACTAGGTGAACTAGGTGAGTATATTCACATTCTGACGGATAATCGGCATAACGCCTTGTATATAAATAAATAAATAAATAGTGAGGAGAGAACAGTGTGTGTGTGTGAGATTTTTTCTATGCCTACCTCCCTTAGGAGGTGGACTACAAGTTTAAAGGCTGCTCACGGCAGTTAAGCATGAGTCCAATAGAAAAAAGGAAAAGCGGGAGCAAACCACCAGGCTTCTACCACTAGGGTGAAAACCTGTCCACATCGGCCGCTGGTTCCTCCTAGTTAAACAGGACGTTAAAACTAATAAAGGGTAACCGACGGGTTCTCACAATCAAATATTTATATTTGATGTGGCGCTATGAATTGGAATTCGAATTCCCAAGAACAGCCGTCATATCAAAAGATCACATCAACATTTAATCGTATAAAGCAGAACATGGGTGGAAAGGAATGGTTGAAAGGTTGACATTAAAGACCGTTTTCTATAAAATAACAATTTATTAATAACAAGAGACTAAACTACTACATTATCGCGTTTACATTACGTTAATGTCCATCCAGTGGTACTATAACAAACAGCTAAATAGCAACCCTTGCTGTGCGGCTGCATACTGAACTTACCTGAACATAGGTGTGCCCACTGACGACGCAATATTGCAAATCAAAAAAAATATCAGACTAAGTTACACTACAGAGTGACTCGTTACGTTAATGTCCATCCAGTGGCAATTGCAACACAGCTATTCAGCAGCCTCTCGAGAAGTGACAGCAGTCTCCATCTTGCTGACACTTCGGGCTGACCAGTGAACTAACTGAACGATGATGGATGCCCACTGATGACACAAGCTTGCAATCAATATTGTCATGGCTTCACGGTAGCAGATACTATAATCACAGCTTAAGGGTCCTCCTTCCATAACAGGAGTGACCCCCGTAACTAGGCGGGTAGTCCAGCAGTGACTTCCCCTATCACATCCTAATGTGAAGACTCTTTGTAACCACCTGCAAGAAGTTGCACTGTAACCAGTAAACGAAGCCAGGCAAGGTGGGATTCTGAGACACAGCTCCAGCAATCCCTAAGTTACTTTACTCTCGTCACCAGACGATAAACAAAAGAAATTGCCTTAATCAATTAACAAATTGATTATGTGATTAATTACGTTAACTGACTGATCACAGCAGTCAGCAACAAAGTACTACGTTAATCACAAACAATTGTCTCTCTTAGACAACAACATGATGGTACTCTACGTTAATCATCAACACTTGTTTCCTTTAACACAAGTCATCTTTTTAACAATAACTCAAAGTCTCTCCTATATTACATCACACTTGACTCCTTGCAAGTATCCAGTGAGTAATTCTTAATTAAGGTCAAACGGACCACTAATTACATCTCCCTTTGAGTTACGTTAACTAAGCCTACCCTAACTTGGTAGCGTCTCAACAGTCTATGTCAAAATTGACTTTAATTAGTGTTAATTACCATAATTAACCCTGAGCAATTAATTAACTGTCACTAGGACCGATAATTAATCATACATAAATACGTCTCACTCCGCCCTGGCTAAGCAGGTCTCATCAAACACTGTGAATTCACGGGAGAGGGGTTAATTACTCCCCTAATTAACATGAGTGCATCTTAATCCACTGTCATCAGATAGGATATGATTAATATAACGATTTATGCTAGCTCCATGACCTCGCTTTACCGAGTCATCTGAGTCCTCAAGACTCCAGACGTTAATTACTCCACTAATTATCATGAGCCACTAATTGCTATACCTCAGAAAGGTAATTAGTCCCGAGCAAATTACGTTAACACAAATACTGACAGATCCTCTCCCACTACGTGAATTCATGATGAGAATGCTAATTACATAATTAGCTAGAGTGGTCAATTAGTTGTCACAAGGACAATTAATTGCACCTGTAATGTATCTCACACAAGCTCAACACTGTTCTCCTATAACAGCTCTCACTCACTCAACAATAAATGTGCACCCCTTATCCAGTTAATTACCCTTTAATTGAACAAATCCACAAGGGCCGTGACGAGGATTCGAACCTGTGTCCGGGAGCATCCCAGACACTGCCTTAATCGACTGAGCTACGACAGGGTTAAAAGGGTTGAAACCGAAGTTCTACTGAACTTACTGGATCCCGTAGCCTCTCCGAGGCACAAACCAGGCTTTTACACAACCCCCCCTCCCTGCACCCGAGCTATGTCAATAGGCCATTCTCCCTCTTCGCCCTTACATCATCACACACAGAGATCACACTAACGTGATGCATCAAATGGTAAATGGTAAAATGTCAAATGTTATGATGTTAAAGCCTGGTTTGTGCCTCGGAGAGGCTACGGGATCCAGTAAGTACAGTAGAACTTCGATTTCAACCCTTTTAACCTTGTCGTAGCTCAGTCGATTAAGGCAGTGTCTGGGATGCTCCCGGACGCAGGTTCGAATCCTCGTCACGGCCCTTGTTAATTTGTTCATTTGATGCATCACGTTAGTGTGATCTCTGTGTGTGATGTGTACCATTTAATTAACTCACTGAATCCTTAAGTCCTCAACACAACTTAAAGAAATAAAGTAACCCCAGTGTTACATAGGTCACACTTACAATGGCATGCATAACAACATAAGTGCACAGCCCACATACGGTTGCGGTTACTGCAACTCAGTAATTACTGTGCCCACACAGTAATGACACACGGTTATGCAACAACAAGAGTATACTAATATTACTGCCCCCCTTATCTTGCAACCGTTGCAAGGGACTACTGTGATCAATCACGACTACTTCAGCAAGATAATTTACGTTAATATAAAGCACCGTCGCTACGCGGACAGCTGGCACTAATTCTCTTAATTAGGCAATTAACAAATCAATTGCCTGCTTTCATTAAGTACTGTGAATTCTCCTGAATAATCAAAGAAGCCCCTTAAAGCCTCAACACAGTTCCTAGAGCAGTAATATTGTATACCTGATAACAACACTGCACAAACTTACAGCATAATGATGCCGTCAGCATACCCCACATGCTAATGACATCATTAGGCAATCAGTCAGCAATCTCATCTACTGACTAACCACACAACACAATACATACAAAACATGCAAATGAAACACATGGAAATGGCATTCACATAATCAATGAAAATTATATCACCAGATAAATGTATCCCTAACTACACAGATCTCAGGGTATCCACTGACATCCCTGCAACACTAGCCTGTCTACCTCTGCAATGATATAATTAACATGCGGCACTATGGCATTAATCAAGTCTGAACGATTATATAGAATCGACAGACTAGGTCACTTATATGGTAAATCTCTACACTGACCGGTTACATACTCGAGTCAGTCTACACACATTATATATAACTATATACATCTACAGTATGGTACCGTGTATAACATCCATCTCCAGGAACATCCCAACCAGTCACCTGGACGACAGAACAGACAGCTGTCTCTCAGCTGCTTCCCTAGCCTGGTAGGGGTATGGAACAACACAGCTTTTACCGGAATTTCCACTAGACCTGAGACACTGTTACACTATGATTATTGTACTCACGTTTACTCATATCCTCAACAATCCTTTCATTTCCACGGTCACTACCACTCTGGCTGTAGAACACCTAACTCGCTCCTCGTGTGTCGACTAGGTGTGGCCCTGGAATGTCCAGGGAAGGTGGCCAAAGGGGATGGCCAAGGCATGTGGCCACCATGTGGCCCTAAGGGGGGTGGCCACAGGTAGCGCAGGACGTCACAGAGCCCCACCCAGGCTGGGGTGGGGTGGGGTTTGGCCGGGGTGGCCAGCGCGTGGGTGGCCCCTGGGCGGCTGGCCAAGGTGGCCGGCGCATGGGATGCTTCAGGCCGGCTGGCTGGCACCCCCATGCATACACACGTGGATGGGGAATCACCTACAACCCCATCATACCAGAGCATGCCTCGCTCGTACACTGGGGTGACAATGGCCGGCGGCGTCACCACATGGCAGACACAACAAGGTGGAATTCAAAGTCCAAGAGGGGCTGGTAATATCACCACAATTACACTGCCCATATTCCACCAATTGTCCATTAACACTAGACAGGATACTCGGACCCGATGAGAGGGATCAATCTGATACACCATGAGGTCTGCTAGCTGTCTCATGGTGAACACTGTAAACTGTCTCCTAGCTTGTTACCGTTCCTTCCGTACTCATTGGCCCCAATTTCACGCAAATTGGGCCTTGACACAACCCAGTATGGTAGGAGTGCCATGCACGATGAGTAATGAGGATGACATAGCGATTAACGGGGGTGGAGGTGGCAGGCTGCCAACCCAACCCAAAGTCCCCTTCTCAGCTTGCTGCCCAGCTCAAACTGACTGTTTGGTGGGCTAGGGAAACTCACATGCCCATTTCTCCCCCCTACCTTGTCCTGACCAATCAGCACAAAGCCGGCACAGTCTCTCTCGTGCCGCTACCAATAACAGCTGTTCGCGCCAAAACTCAGCTAGGGGCGAGGATGCCGCTACCAATAACAGGCGCCCCCTCACCCTGTGGCGTCCTGTGACGTCACATGGAGGGAGAGGCCTAGGACTGGCGCAATGTCTCACATGGTGGGGGGGGGGGAGGCATTCACCCCACTTTCCTCCCCCACCTCTAACGGTTTGAGAGTCAAGTACCTTCTCATACCACTTCACTCTCAACTCTTGTCCTATTTCACAGAAACAGGAAAACTCTGTAACTCTCTCTACAGAGTAATCACAGACTTCTAGCTAGTCTTACATGATAGTCCATAGCATGAGCTTTCTTCCAACATCCCACAAGTGTGTGTTAGTTTGAAAACTTCTTGTCTAGAGTCCCTAGAGCAGGTAGCCTAATCTAGAAAACTAGGAAAACTAGCTGAGGGAATCTTCATTCCCTCACAGTGTGTTGCAGAGGCTTAAAGTTTTTGTGAGAAAGATGGTGGCTAATAAATTTATATCCTGTGTATTTTTTAATTCAGATTTCCAGTTTATATATATATATACATATATATATATATATATATATATATATATATATATATATATATATATATATATATATATATATATATAATATATATATATATATATAACTGAAAACTCACACCCCAGAAGTGACTCAAACCCATACTCCCAGAAGCAACGCAACTGGTATGTACAAGACGCCTTAATCCACTTGACCATCACGACCGGACAAAATGAGGTGATAGCCGAGGCTATATGAACCACCCCACCGCCGGCACTCGGATAGTTATCTTGGGCATAGCATTTTACCAAATCACCTCATTCTTTGGGGCACACGTGAGGAACACAAATGCGAACAAGCCTGAATGGTCCCCAGGACATATGCAACTGAAAACTCACACCCCAGAAGTGACTCGAACCCATACTCCCAGAAGCAACGCAACTGGTATGTACAAGACGCCTTAATCCACTTGACCATCACGACCGGACAAAATGAGGTGATAGCCGAGGCTATATGAACCACCCCACCGCCGGCACTCGGATAGTTATCTTGGGCATAGCATTTTACCAAATCACCTCATTCTTTGGGGCACACGTGAGGAACACAAATGCGAACAAGCCTGAATGGTCCCCAGGACATATGCAACTGAAAACTCACACCCCAGAAGTGACTCGAACCCATACTCCCAGAAGCAACGCAACTGGTATGTACAAGACGCCTTAATCCACTTGACCATCACGACCGGACAAAATGAGGTGATAGCCGAGGCTATATGAACCACCCCACCGCCGGCACTCGGATAGTTATCTTGGGCATAGCATTTTACCAAATCACCTCATTCTTTGGGGCACACGTGAGGAACACAAATGCGAACAAGCCTGAATGGTCCCCAGGACATATGCAACTGAAAACTCACACCCCAGAAGTGACTCGAACCCATACTCCCAGAAGCAACGCAACTGGTATGTACAAGACGCCTTAATCCACTTGACCATCACGACCGGACAAAATGAGGTGATAGCCGAGGCTATATGAACCACCCCACCGCCGGCACTCGGATAGTTATCTTGGGCATAGCATTTTACCAAATCACCTCATTCTTTGGGGCACACGTGAGGAACACAAATGCGAACAAGCCTGAATGGTCCCCAGGACATATGCAACTGAAAACTCACACCCCAGAAGTGACTCGAACCCATACTCCCAGAAGCAACGCAACTGGTATGTACAAGACGCCTTAATCCACTTGACCATCACGACCGGACAAAATGAGGTGATAGCCGAGGCTATATGAACCACCCCACCGCCGGCACTCGGATAGTTATCTTGGGCATAGCATTTTACCAAATCACCTCATTCTTTGGGGCACACGTGAGGAACACAAATGCGAACAAGCCTGAATGGTCCCCAGGACATATGCAACTGAAAACTCACACCCCAGAAGTGACTCGAACCCATACTCCCAGAAGCAACGCAACTGGTATGTACAAGACGCCTTAATCCACTTGACCATCACGACCGGACAAAATGAGGTGATAGCCGAGGCTATATGAACCACCCCACCGCCGGCACTCGGATAGTTATCTTGGGCATAGCATTTTACCAAATCACCTCATTCTTTGGGGCACACGTGAGGAACACAAATGCGAACAAGCCTGAATGGTCCCCAGGACATATGCAACTGAAAACTCACACCCCAGAAGTGACTCGAACCCATACTCCCAGAAGCAACGCAACTGGTATGTACAAGACGCCTTAATCCACTTGACCATCACGACCGGACAAAATGAGGTGATAGCCGAGGCTATATGAACCACCCCACCGCCGGCACTCGGATAGTTATCTTGGGCATAGCATTTTACCAAATCACCTCATTCTTTGGGGCACACGTGAGGAACACAAATGCGAACAAGCCTGAATGGTCCCCAGGACATATGCAACTGAAAACTCACACCCCAGAAGTGACTCGAACCCATACTCCCAGAAGCAACGCAACTGGTATGTACAAGACGCCTTAATCCACTTGACCATCACGACCGGACAAAATGAGGTGATAGCCGAGGCTATATGAACCACCCCACCGCCGGCACTCGGATAGTTATCTTGGGCATAGCATTTTACCAAATCACCTCATTCTTTGGGGCACACGTGAGGAACACAAATGCGAACAAGCCTGAATGGTCCCCAGGACATATGCAACTGAAAACTCACACCCCAGAAGTGACTCGAACCCATACTCCCAGAAGCAACGCAACTGGTATGTACAAGACGCCTTAATCCACTTGACCATCACGACCGGACAAAATGAGGTGATAGCCGAGGCTATATGAACCACCCCACCGCCGGCACTCGGATAGTTATCTTGGGCATAGCATTTTACCAAATCACCTCATTCTTTGGGGCACACGTGAGGAACACAAATGCGAACAAGCCTGAATGGTCCCCAGGACATATGCAACTGAAAACTCACACCCCAGAAGTGACTCGAACCCATACTCCCAGAAGCAACGCAACTGGTATGTACAAGACGCCTTAATCCACTTGACCATCACGACCGGACAAAATGAGGTGATAGCCGAGGCTATATGAACCACCCCACCGCCGGCACTCGGATAGTTATCTTGGGCATAGCATTTTACCAAATCACCTCATTCTTTGGGGCACACGTGAGGAACACAAATGCGAACAAGCCTGAATGGTCCCCAGGACATATGCAACTGAAAACTCACACCCCAGAAGTGACTCGAACCCATACTCCCAGAAGCAACGCAACTGGTATGTACAAGACGCCTTAATCCACTTGACCATCACGACCGGACAAAATGAGGTGATAGCCGAGGCTATATGAACCACCCCACCGCCGGCACTCGGATAGTTATCTTGGGCATAGCATTTTACCAAATCACCTCATTCTTTGGGGCACACGTGAGGAACACAAATGCGAACAAGCCTGAATGGTCCCCAGGACATATGCAACTGAAAACTCACACCCCAGAAGTGACTCGAACCCATACTCCCAGAAGCAACGCAACTGGTATGTACAAGACGCCTTAATCCACTTGACCATCACGACCGGACAAAATGAGGTGATAGCCGAGGCTATATGAACCACCCCACCGCCGGCACTCGGATAGTTATCTTGGGCATAGCATTTTACCAAATCACCTCATTCTTTGGGGCACACGTGAGGAACACAAATGCGAACAAGCCTGAATGGTCCCCAGGACATATGCAACTGAAAACTCACACCCCAGAAGTGACTCGAACCCATACTCCCAGAAGCAACGCAACTGGTATGTACAAGACGCCTTAATCCACTTGACCATCACGACCGGACAAAATGAGGTGATAGCCGAGGCTATATGAACCACCCCACCGCCGGCACTCGGATAGTTATCTTGGGCATAGCATTTTACCAAATCACCTCATTCTTTGGGGCACACGTGAGGAACACAAATGCGAACAAGCCTGAATGGTCCCCAGGACATATGCAACTGAAAACTCACACCCCAGAAGTGACTCGAACCCATACTCCCAGAAGCAACGCAACTGGTATGTACAAGACGCCTTAATCCACTTGACCATCACGACCGGACAAAATGAGGTGATAGCCGAGGCTATATGAACCACCCCACCGCCGGCACTCGGATAGTTATCTTGGGCATAGCATTTTACCAAATCACCTCATTCTTTGGGGCACACGTGAGGAACACAAATGCGAACAAGCCTGAATGGTCCCCAGGACATATGCAACTGAAAACTCACACCCCAGAAGTGACTCGAACCCATACTCCCAGAAGCAACGCAACTGGTATGTACAAGACGCCTTAATCCACTTGACCATCACGACCGGACAAAATGAGGTGATAGCCGAGGCTATATGAACCACCCCACCGCCGGCACTCGGATAGTTATCTTGGGCATAGCATTTTACCAAATCACCTCATTCTTTGGGGCACACGTGAGGAACACAAATGCGAACAAGCCTGAATGGTCCCCAGGACATATGCAACTGAAAACTCACACCCCAGAAGTGACTCGAACCCATACTCCCAGAAGCAACGCAACTGGTATGTACAAGACGCCTTAATCCACTTGACCATCACGACCGGACAAAATGAGGTGATAGCCGAGGCTATATGAACCACCCCACCGCCGGCACTCGGATAGTTATCTTGGGCATAGCATTTTACCAAATCACCTCATTCTTTGGGGCACACGTGAGGAACACAAATGCGAACAAGCCTGAATGGTCCCCAGGACATATGCAACTGAAAACTCACACCCCAGAAGTGACTCGAACCCATACTCCCAGAAGCAACGCAACTGGTATGTACAAGACGCCTTAATCCACTTGACCATCACGACCGGACAAAATGAGGTGATAGCCGAGGCTATATGAACCACCCCACCGCCGGCACTCGGATAGTTATCTTGGGCATAGCATTTTACCAAATCACCTCATTCTTTGGGGCACACGTGAGGAACACAAATGCGAACAAGCCTGAATGGTCCCCAGGACATATGCAACTGAAAACTCACACCCCAGAAGTGACTCGAACCCATACTCCCAGAAGCAACGCAACTGGTATGTACAAGACGCCTTAATCCACTTGACCATCACGACCGGACAAAATGAGGTGATAGCCGAGGCTATATGAACCACCCCACCGCCGGCACTCGGATAGTTATCTTGGGCATAGCATTTTACCAAATCACCTCATTCTTTGGGGCACACGTGAGGAACACAAATGCGAACAAGCCTGAATGGTCCCCAGGACATATGCAACTGAAAACTCACACCCCAGAAGTGACTCGAACCCATACTCCCAGAAGCAACGCAACTGGTATGTACAAGACGCCTTAATCCACTTGACCATCACGACCGGACAAAATGAGGTGATAGCCGAGGCTATATGAACCACCCCACCGCCGGCACTCGGATAGTTATCTTGGGCATAGCATTTTACCAAATCACCTCATTCTTTGGGGCACACGTGAGGAACACAAATGCGAACAAGCCTGAATGGTCCCCAGGACATATGCAACTGAAAACTCACACCCCAGAAGTGACTCGAACCCATACTCCCAGAAGCAACGCAACTGGTATGTACAAGACGCCTTAATCCACTTGACCATCACGACCGGACAAAATGAGGTGATAGCCGAGGCTATATGAACCACCCCACCGCCGGCACTCGGATAGTTATCTTGGGCATAGCATTTTACCAAATCACCTCATTCTTTGGGGCACACGTGAGGAACACAAATGCGAACAAGCCTGAATGGTCCCCAGGACATATGCAACTGAAAACTCACACCCCAGAAGTGACTCGAACCCATACTCCCAGAAGCAACGCAACTGGTATGTACAAGACGCCTTAATCCACTTGACCATCACGACCGGACAAAATGAGGTGATAGCCGAGGCTATATGAACCACCCCACCGCCGGCACTCGGATAGTTATCTTGGGCATAGCATTTTACCAAATCACCTCATTCTTTGGGGCACACGTGAGGAACACAAATGCGAACAAGCCTGAATGGTCCCCAGGACATATGCAACTGAAAACTCACACCCCAGAAGTGACTCGAACCCATACTCCCAGAAGCAACGCAACTGGTATGTACAAGACGCCTTAATCCACTTGACCATCACGACCGGACAAAATGAGGTGATAGCCGAGGCTATATGAACCACCCCACCGCCGGCACTCGGATAGTTATCTTGGGCATAGCATTTTACCAAATCACCTCATTCTTTGGGGCACACGTGAGGAACACAAATGCGAACAAGCCTGAATGGTCCCCAGGACATATGCAACTGAAAACTCACACCCCAGAAGTGACTCGAACCCATACTCCCAGAAGCAACGCAACTGGTATGTACAAGACGCCTTAATCCACTTGACCATCACGACCGGACAAAATGAGGTGATAGCCGAGGCTATATGAACCACCCCACCGCCGGCACTCGGATAGTTATCTTGGGCATAGCATTTTACCAAATCACCTCATTCTTTGGGGCACACGTGAGGAACACAAATGCGAACAAGCCTGAATGGTCCCCAGGACATATGCAACTGAAAACTCACACCCCAGAAGTGACTCGAACCCATACTCCCAGAAGCAACGCAACTGGTATGTACAAGACGCCTTAATCCACTTGACCATCACGACCGGACAAAATGAGGTGATAGCCGAGGCTATATGAACCACCCCACCGCCGGCACTCGGATAGTTATCTTGGGCATAGCATTTTACCAAATCACCTCATTCTTTGGGGCACACGTGAGGAACACAAATGCGAACAAGCCTGAATGGTCCCCAGGACATATGCAACTGAAAACTCACACCCCAGAAGTGACTCGAACCCATACTCCCAGAAGCAACGCAACTGGTATGTACAAGACGCCTTAATCCACTTGACCATCACGACCGGACAAAATGAGGTGATAGCCGAGGCTATATGAACCACCCCACCGCCGGCACTCGGATAGTTATCTTGGGCATAGCATTTTACCAAATCACCTCATTCTTTGGGGCACACGTGAGGAACACAAATGCGAACAAGCCTGAATGGTCCCCAGGACATATGCAACTGAAAACTCACACCCCAGAAGTGACTCGAACCCATACTCCCAGAAGCAACGCAACTGGTATGTACAAGACGCCTTAATCCACTTGACCATCACGACCGGACAAAATGAGGTGATAGCCGAGTTGCATATGTCCTGGGGACCATTCAGGCTTGTTCGCATTTGTGTTCCTCACGTGTGCCCCAAAGAATGAGGTGATTTGGTAAAATGCTATGCCCAAGATAACTATCCGAGTGCCGGCGGTGGGGTGGTTCATATAGCCTCGGCTATCACCTCATTTTGTCCGGTCGTGATGGTCAAGTGGATTAAGGCGTCTTGTACATACCAGTTGCGTTGCTTCTGGGAGTATGGGTTCGAGTCACTTCTGGGGTGTGAGTTTTCAGTTGCATATGTCCTGGGGACCATTCAGGCTTGTTCGCATTTGTGTTCCTCACGTGTGCCCCAAAGAATGAGGTGATTTGGTAAAATGCTATGCCCAAGATAACTATCCGAGTGCCGGCGGTGGGGTGGTTCATATAGCCTCGGCTATCACCTCATTTTGTCCGGTCGTGATGGTCAAGTGGATTAAGGCGTCTTGTACATACCAGTTGCGTTGCTTCTGGGAGTATGGGTTCGAGTCACTTCTGGGGTGTGAGTTTTCAGTTGCATATGTCCTGGGGACCATTCAGGCTTGTTCGCATTTGTGTTCCTCACGTGTGCCCCAAAGAATGAGGTGATTTGGTAAAATGCTATGCCCAAGATAACTATCCGAGTGCCGGCGGTGGGGTGGTTCATATAGCCTCGGCTATCACCTCATTTTGTCCGGTCGTGATGGTCAAGTGGATTAAGGCGTCTTGTACATACCAGTTGCGTTGCTTCTGGGAGTATGGGTTCGAGTCACTTCTGGGGTGTGAGTTTTCAGTTGCATATGTCCTGGGGACCATTCAGGCTTGTTCGCATTTGTGTTCCTCACGTGGGCCCCAAAGAATGAGGTGATTTGGTAAAATGCTATGCCCAAGATAACTATCCGAGTGCCGGCGGTGGGGTGGTTCATATAGCCTCGGCTATCACCTCATTTTGTCCGGTCGTGATGGTCAAGTGGATTAAGGCGTCTTGTACATACCAGTTGCGTTGCTTCTGGGAGTATGGGTTCGAGTCACTTCTGGGGTGTGAGTTTTCAGTTGCATATGTCCTGGGGACCATTCAGGCTTGTTCGCATTTGTGTTCCTCACGTGTGCCCCAAAGAATGAGGTGATTTGGTAAAATGCTATGCCCAAGATAACTATCCGAGTGCCGGCGGTGGGGTGGTTCATATAGCCTCGGCTATCACCTCATTTTGTCCGGTCGTGATGGTCAAGTGGATTAAGGCGTCTTGTACATACCAGTTGCGTTGCTTCTGGGAGTATGGGTTCGAGTCACTTCTGGGGTGTGAGTTTTCAGTTGCATATGTCCTGGGGACCATTCAGGCTTGTTCGCATTTGTGTTCCTCACGTGTGCCCCAAAGAATGAGGTGATTTGGTAAAATGCTATGCCCAAGATAACTATCCGAGTGCCGGCGGTGGGGTGGTTCATATAGCCTCGGCTATCACCCCATTTTGTCCGGTCGTGATGGTCAAGTGGATTAAGGCGTCTTGTACATACCAGTTGCGTTGCTTCTGGGAGTATGGGTTCGAGTCACTTCTGGGGTGTGAGTTTTCAGTTGCATATGTCCTGGGGACCATTCAGGCTTGTTCGCATTTGTGTTCCTCACGTGTGCCCCAAAGAATGAGGTGATTTGGTAAAATGCTATGCCCAAGATAACTATCCGAGTGCCGGCGGTGGGGTGGTTCATATAGCCTCGGCTATCACCTCATTTTGTCCGGTCGTGATGGTCAAGTGGATTAAGGCGTCTTGTACATACCAGTTGCGTTGCTTCTGGGAGTATGGGTTCGAGTCACTTCTGGGGTGTGAGTTTTCAGTTGCATATGTCCTGGGGACCATTCAGGCTTGTTCGCATTTGTGTTCCTCACGTGTGCCCCAAAGAATGAGGTGATTTGGTAAAATGCTATGCCCAAGATAACTATCCGAGTGCCGGCGGTGGGGTGGTTCATATAGCCTCGGCTATCACCTCATTTTGTCCGGTCGTGATGGTCAAGTGGATTAAGGCGTCTTGTACATACCAGTTGCGTTGCTTCTGGGAGTATGGGTTCGAGTCACTTCTGGGGTGTGAGTTTTCAGTTGCATATGTCCTGGGGACCATTCAGGCTTGTTCGCATTTGTGTTCCTCACGTGTGCCCCAAAGAATGAGGTGATTTGGTAAAATGCTATGCCCAAGATAACTATCCGAGTGCCGGCGGTGGGGTGGTTCATATAGCCTCGGCTATCACCTCATTTTGTCCGGTCGTGATGGTCAAGTGGATTAAGGCGTCTTGTACATACCAGTTGCGTTGCTTCTGGGAGTATGGGTTCGAGTCACTTCTGGGGTGTGAGTTTTCAGTTGCATATGTCCTGGGGACCATTCAGGCTTGTTCGCATTTGTGTTCCTCACGTGTGCCCCAAAGAATGAGGTGATTTGGTAAAATGCTATGCCCAAGATAACTATCCGAGTGCCGGCGGTGGGGTGGTTCATATAGCCTCGGCTATCACCTCATTTTGTCCGGTCGTGATGGTCAAGTGGATTAAGGCGTCTTGTACATACCAGTTGCGTTGCTTCTGGGAGTATGGGTTCGAGTCACTTCTGGGGTGTGAGTTTTCAGTTGCATATGTCCTGGGGACCATTCAGGCTTGTTCGCATTTGTGTTCCTCACGTGTGCCCCAAAGAATGAGGTGATTTGGTAAAATGCTATGCCCAAGATAACTATCCGAGTGCCGGCGGTGGGGTGGTTCATATAGCCTCGGCTATCACCTCATTTTGTCCGGTCGTGATGGTCAAGTGGATTAAGGCGTCTTGTACATACCAGTTGCGTTGCTTCTGGGAGTATGGGTTCGAGTCACTTCTGGGGTGTGAGTTTTCAGTTGCATATGTCCTGGGGACCATTCAGGCTTGTTCGCATTTGTGTTCCTCACGTGTGCCCCAAAGAATGAGGTGATTTGGTAAAATGCTATGCCCAAGATAACTATCCGAGTGCCGGCGTTGGGGTGGTTCATATAGCCTCGGCTATCACCTCATTTTGTCCGGTCGTGATGGTCAAGTGGATTAAGGCGTCTTGTACATACCAGTTGCGTTGCTTCTGGGAGTATGGGTTCGAGTCACTTCTGGGGTGTGAGTTTTCAGTTGCATATGTCCTGGGGACCATTCAGGCTTGTTCGCATATATATATATATATATATATATATATATATATATATATATATATATATATATATATATATATATATATATATATATATATATATTGAGATATATATACAAGAGTTGTTACATTCTTGTACAGCCACTAGTACGCGTAGCGTTTCGGGCAGGTCCCTAGAAAACGATCCCCGCCGCGAAGAATCATTGTTACAACTAAGTACCCATTTTACTGTTGAGTTAAACAGAGGCTACAGTTAAGGATTTGCGCCCAGTAAATCCTCCCCGGCCAGGATACGAACCCATGACAAAGCGCAAATATTGTGAAGTGAATTGATGAGGCTCCCTATTGCTGGGTTTCTGTGTAGTCTAAGGGGTAAATTTATTTGTAACTGAGGTTGTAATGTCTTTGTTTGCTGAGGAAAGTAGGAGAGTGATCAGTTGCTCTGTCGGTGATTATAGCACAGATAAGGGAGGGGGGGGGGGCAGCATATTAGTCCATATGTGGTCCATGTTGCCTCCTAGGATGATGTAATTTTTTGTTGAATTTATTGTTTATTTATAAGGAACCTATTTTATAGGTTTCTTATGTCATCAGAGAATGTATTTGTATTAGTATTGGAAAATCTATAAATAGCTCCAATAGTTACTGACGATATAAGTAATTTAACCGAGAATTGAGCAAAGGTAGATTCACAGCAGTCGTCTCTGTTGCTAATATCACTTGTGCAATTGAAGTTTTCTTGATTATAGAGAGCTGTACCACGTCCTTTTTTGTCAGGCTTGCAGTTGTGAATGGCTTTACATCTGGCTAAGTTGTATAGTTGGGTAGGGTCTTTATTTAGTTATGTTTTTCTTAAGATAGTGAAAGACAGTTTAGAGCCCAGTGCTTCAAGTAGCACATTGATGTCGTCAAAATGTTTTTCGAGTGAACTGACATTTTGCTGACCCTTTGGTTGAATATTGACATGTATTTCATGACTGATCTCACAGAATGTCATGTGATTACATTGGAATGTGGAATGTAGAATATGATTAATCATTGTGTATTGTATGGATATGTGAGCCCCTTGAGTAACCTTATATGTTGAGGATAGAAATAGTCAAAACTACTTTATCATATTGAGATGTACTGCCTTTTCTCATTAAACTAACTTGAACTTGCCAGAAATGCTGTGTGTATTGATTGTTTTGAGCTTAGTATATATGAGCTCTATTGAGAAATCCATCATTTTGCTTGTAAATCAATATGTATTTATGTACTATTACCTAAATACAAAATTGATTTTAATAATACAATAGAACAATATACTTATACAGCAGAGTTATAGCCTGTGAGAGCTATAGAAAAATGGACCATTATAAAGGGGAGGCTGCAGAAATGATAAATATTGTTTATTATGTCCCTATTCAGGGACAGTTAGCCTGTATGGATTATGCAAGTCCCGCTAAGGCCTTCTGCTGACCTTCCCCAAGATGCAACCCACCACTTGAGAAATTCCCTTTCTACCTATATACTGCTGGTTGACCAGATGCACGAAGGGGAATCGAAATGAGGCATCGATTTTTTTGCGGAAATCACACACAAGACCTTCTTTATTGCTCAAACTTCGCTGAGAGTTTATAACTTTTCTAGTTAAAGTTTTGCTTTTTTTGAATTAATACAAAATCTTAGAAGATAGAAATATTTTCATAACTATTTATAAAATATTTACATATTAATTCTAGTAATCAATTAAATAAAAATAACAATTTTAACTACATGTTGTACTTTCTCTTCATACATATAATAATAAATTTTTATTCAGGAATTTTTTTAATACCTATTGGGTACTACACATTTATTTGATGTAAATTAAAAAATAATAATTGAAATTAATTATTTTTTTATATTCATTTGCGCAAACCCTCCTTCTAATAGACTCACTAGGTGAGTATTAGTAGGAGGAGACTAGAGTAGGAGTCTAACTCACTAGGTAAACTAGGTGAGTATATTCACATTCTGGCGGATAATCTGTATAACGCCTTGTATATAAATAAATAAATAAATAGTGAGGAGCGAACAGTGTGTGTTGCAGAGGCTTAGAGTTTTTGTGAGAAAGATGGTGGCTAATAAATTTATATCCTGTGTATTTTTGAGTTCAGATTTCCAGTTTATATTGTGAAGTGCATTGATGAGGCTCCCTATTGCTGGTTTTCTGTGTAGTCTAAGGGGTAAATTTATTTGTAACTGAGGTTGTTATGTCTTTGTTTGCTGAGAGGAAAGTAGGAGAGTGATCGGTTGCTCTGTCGGTGATTATATTCGAACCCCAGTTTGAAACAGACCCAACTATAGGATGGGTTAACCCAAGTATTGCGCTTCGAAAAGGGTCGCCCAAGTTGGAAAAGACGAACGCTGAAAGAATATTGTTGAAAACATATTGATAACTTATTAAACCAAAATTATTTATTAGTCAGAAAAAAGACAGAAACGCGATCTATATGTAAAACCTCTACCAGACAAATATTTTAAGTAAAACCGAAGATATTTGTAGTTGTATAAAAGTGGCAGTTTTCATCGCTCGTCGAGCTCGAAAACCGGAGCATTCATCTCAGAACCATGCCTATTTCACACAGATTCCTTAATAAACGTAAGAGTTTTATATGTCACAAGAAAGACAGATATACAAGCTTCGTTCTAAATACCTTACCATGGCCATATTTAAATTTAAAGCGAAGATACGTGTACTTTTATAATAGCCGAGCTCCGACTCCAGACAGATCGATCAACGGAGCAACTCTCTCTCAGAACAATGCTTATTTCACGTAAATTTGTAAATAATCGTAAATTTTTTATATGCCTCAAAGAAAGATAGGAATAAAAGGCTCATTTTAAATACTTTATCATAGACATAATTAAAGTTCTAATGAAGATTCATGTATTTTAATAATTGCCGAGCTCCGACCCCCGCACAGACTTTTTTTTTTTTTTTTTTTTTTTTTTTTAGCAGGGATAATCCTGCGCGGGCTCTAAGCCTCTGGCTGGCCCACTAAGTGATGCTCGTTTCTGTTTTACCTGGGCGGAGGATGAGTATGTATGGTCGCTTCAGTAAGATTTTGCCATATGTGTTTAACAACTTCCTCTGCTCTGGTGAATCGAAGGTGAAATCTTAACGGGTTTGTAACTGTGCACTGTGTTAGATAATGTTCCAGTGGTCTGTCGGGCATTTCTCCACAGTGTTGACATTTCCTCTCACCTTCCGGAACCTGTAAGCCTATTTCCCATGCACATGGGTAAATAAGCCTGATGCGATGTAAGTGCACTTCTGTTGTTGTACTGCCCCCGTTCATCAAACTAAGTGGTTCGTAGTTGGTTGAATTCTTGTACCAACCCGCAGATCCTGATGTTGCAACTGCTGTGGTGTGGTCACTGTACATCTTTCGCATTGCTCTGTTTCGAATCACTTTCTTCATCTGGGAGAGACTCTGTGGTATGTAAATGTCTACATTCCTCCTCTTAGTAGCAAGTTTTGCAGCTTCGTCTGCAATGTCATTACCTAATAGTCCCACATGACTTGGCACCCAGTTGATAAGCACCCGTCGGCCTTGTCGTTTGAGTGTGTGCATGAATGATAAGACATTGGTGATCAGATGGATGTTATCACATACGTGTTCTTGTTGCAAGGTTTCAATGGCGGTTCTCGAATCTGTATGGATGATAACATGTTGTCGGTGTTCAGCAAGAGCATGTTCCAAAGCCTTTTGAATGGCTAGCATCTCAGTCTGTAAAGTCGAACACCCATTTGAGAGCCTCCAACTATATACAGAGTTTCCTGCTTTAACTGCAGCTCCAGTTTCTTTTCCCTACTGGTCTACTGACCCATCCGTGAAGTAAGTGAAGCTGTCGGATGCCATGTTTGCTTCTATATGCATCTGTGCAATGTGACGTAGCAGATGAGGACTTGTCTGGTTCTTCTTTCCGTCAAGAGCCATAATCTGAAAGTCTGGTGGCAGAGATTCCCAAGGGGCTTGTATAACAAAGTCTGCATGTATGTCGTCGACACCCCTCTCAGTGACTGTGTTTGCCATATCGAATGTATCGATGGCGTTTATCGCACAATGGGTCCACCTGTTGCCAGTGGAGGCTCTTCCGTCCAGAGTTAGTGCTCCAGTGATCATATCTTTAAGTGAACTGATTCTAGGTCTAGTCAATATCTTGGTCAGCATGCACGCAGCAATCCCCTTTACCCTTATTTCAATCGACGTGAGCTTTGTCTCTAGTCTTAGGTTCAGGATTTTAGTCCATCTGGGAGCACCTGTTATGACTCGCAATGCATCATTTTGAAGAACCTCAACGTTTGCCCACTGATCAGGAGAAAGAGTGAGTAAGGCAGGTGCTGCATAATCAACCAGGGAACGAACGGCGTGTATGTAAAACATTCTCAACACTCTGTGTCCCGCTCCTAGACGGGGCCCTGTGATGGCTCTCATTATATTTATTCGTGACTTTGCTTTCTCCTTTAGATATTGAATTTGCTTATTGAATGTCATTTTAAAATCAATCCACACTCCGAGGTATCGATATTGTGTAACCCACTGAAGGTTAATGTCCTGAATGCGTAGGTGCCTGTCTGGAGCCTTGCCACCTAGTCTCATCGCCTTAGACTTCTGTGCAGATATTTTTAGCCCTAAAACACTGCATTCAGATGTCACTTGATCTAAAGCACCTTGAGCTTTATTTAGAAGTGAAGGACCCGTAACGACTAATGCTAGATCATCAGCATAGCTTAGCAATGTAACCCCTTCTGGAAAGGACATGGTAACAAGGTTTTCCATAAGGATGTTAAAAAGACTAGGACTGAGGACTCCTCCTTGTGGAGTCCCATTCTCGTGCAAGTGGTAGTCCGACACTTGTCCTTGCAACTTTACTCTGGCAAACCTGTGACTTAGGTAATCTTGAATCCATGCTAGCATTTTCCCCCTCACACCTTTTTTAACTAAGGTGTGTAGTATTGCTGGCGGGCTTGCAAGTTCAAACGCTTTTTCCAGATCAAGGAAGACCACTATAGCTGGACCCGAGTTAACTGTTCCTAGTAATGTTGCTATGCAGTTTGCAGTACCTACTCCTCTAGTGAAGCCAAATATGTGTTTATGCAGGTCTCCAGTCTTCCACAGTAGCCTATTTAAGACCATCCGTTCTGCAGTTTTACTAACGCATGATGTTAATGAAATGGGTCTGTAATTGCCAGGTTCATTCGGCTTAGGAATCGGTATGATGTCTGCTTTCTTCCAAGAGGGCGGTAGTGTGCCTTGCTGCCAAGACGCATTGATGACGTCCAATATCCCTCGGTCTCCAGCAGGACCTGCATGTGCGATCATTGAGTATGTAATGTTATCAGCACCTGGTGCAGTGTCCTTACCACCTTTTTTGGCTCTGCTTAGTTCCTGTTCGGTGAAGGGACAGTCACATTCGTCATTTATAGCTATGCCCTCATGAATGACTGTCATCCTCTCTTGTTTTAAGTGTTCTTGCTGCCTTCGGACCATTGCAGGAAGCTGATATGAAGCTGTTCTTTCTGCAAATTGGAGAGCAAGTCTTTCAGCCTCCTGCAATGGTTGAATACATGCCTGTGGCCGGGCTGGTCGACCTGATATAGTTTTAATCTGACCCCATATCTTGCCAAGACTCCTATGTTCATTTAGAGTTTGACACCACTCAAACCATCTTGCCTCCTTTACTTCTCTAGAAACTCGCCTTGCTTCAGATATCACCGCTCGTAGCAGAGTTCTTCCTTCTGGTGTGGGGTTTCTCTTTAGATGTTTTCTGAAGATGTTGACTCTGTGGTTCTGTTCTTTAACGTCATTACTATAGAACCAATAGTTCTTTCGTTTCGTGTTACCTGTGATAATGATTGGAATAGCTGTGTTCGCAGCAGCTGCAACGGCTTCCTGCAGATTGGTCTCGTGTATGTTCAAATCCTCAGGTGGCGTGTACGTTGCATACCATTTTTCAAGTTCTTCCTGGTATACATTCCAATTGGCCTTTCCTAAATTCCACCGAGGCTGCGCAGGAGGTGTAGGAGGTCGTGCCAGGTTTAGTGTCGTGACAGTAGCATAGTGGTCACTGGTGATCACCGGGTCTACTGCCCACTTCGTCTGTTGCTGGAGTGCTGTTGAGATGAATGTAAGATCAAGGGAACCTCCTAGAATGTGAGTGGGTTCCCCAGTGTTGAGAAGTGTAATTTCAGGCACTTCACGCAGAGCTGCAGCTAAATGGCGCCCATCTGCATTGGCTGGCCCAGTTGCACCTAACTCTGGATGATGAGCATTAAAATCTCCAACAATAATTAAATTTTCCTGCGTGGTCAAGGCAAGCACTGCCTCTGCTTCTAGTTTACGTCTAGGGGGCTTGTAGACGTTGTATATGAGGAGCTCAAAATTAGCCATATTCACTGTAACTGCTAATACCTCTACTCCATCCCCACATGAAACCGAGTCCATTTTCTTGCTGGATATGGTGTTTCTGACTAGGGTCATTAATCCTCGTAGTCTCCCCCGCTCATACGGTAGAACATAGTGCTGATATCCAGCTAATCTGAAGGATTTCGTGGCTGGGAAAAGAGTTTCTTCCAAAACGATGATATCTACTTTCGTGCTGATTGCAGCCTCCTGAAGTGTGTGTTTTTTATTTCCAAGGCCTTGTATGTTCCACTGCAGAATTCGTAATGGCCAGACGACGGGTTCGGGTGGTGTTGCTTGTTCTACTAGAACTCCTCCTCGGAATCGACCTCTATATTCTCCGCCTCGCAAGTCGTGTCGCTGCAAATCGGACTGCATTGATAGTTCGTGGTCATCCCCGACGTTGTTGGAATCTGTGCATAACTGTGGTCCATCGCTATGTTGTTGGAAGTGCTGCAGGTCGGACTGCATTGATTGTCCGTGGTCAACCCCGGCATTGTTGGAATCTGTGCAGAACTGTGGTCCATCACTTTGTTGTTGGTATTGCTGCAAGTCGGACTGCATTGATTGCTCGTGGCCGTTTCTTGTGTTGGCGGAACCTGTGCATCTCTGCTGTTCAATACGTCTTTGTTGGCGTTGCTGCATATCAGACTGCATTGGCTGTTGTTGTCTGTCTCCTGTGTTGGAAGATTCTGTTGATCGTGGGTGGTCACTGCTTCTTGCAGTTGCGTTTGTGAATGTTGATGTTCCGGAGTCTTGACTATCCGACTGTTGTCGGTATGTCCAAGTTGCGGCGTTTGTCCTCTCGTGCTCCATCCTGTCGGAGACTGTCTATTTCTCGTGTAACTGTGGTCTGCTGCACGATCTTGTTCATTATCACACAAGTGATGTCTTGAGTCTGTTGTTGTGAGGCGTTCTGCGGCATCTGTAGGCAATTGATAATGGTCTCTGCCATGATCTTCACGATGGTTTTCAGCTGGACCTCGGTAAAACTGTATAGCTGGTGAGCAGATTCCGAAAGTAAGTGTTTTCTGCTCTTTTGCATTTGCTGGACTTCTGCAACACTTTCGTGTAATGTCTGATTCGGAATTGACAGATTCGGGAAATTTGTCAAATATTAGGGGGACTCCCGGTTTGCCTCCTGCCTTCTCATTCGGGGGGCAGTGGCGGGCGTCGTTCATGATTCGGGACTGATTCGGAATTGACAGATTCGATTGCTCTGTGAGAGCGGGTGGCTGTTGTGGCTGTGCACGAGTGCTCCAGACGTTGGTGTAGGGGTATGTATTGCTGGGCAGTGTGTTGATCCTGGCCTGAGCTGTCTGCACTTTTTGTTTCCGTGCAGAGCAGGTTGTGCTCCAGGCATGATGTTTGCCTCCACAATTTGGACATTTGGCTGTTGTGGTCTTGTTTGCCTTGTGCTTGGCAATACAGTCTTTGGTGGGATGTCTCAGGCTGCACACTCCGCACCTCTCCTGTCCTGTGCAGCGTGACTGATGGTGGCCGTATTTCTGACACCTGAAGCAGCGTAGGGGTTCCGGGACGTATGGCCTCTGTCGGTATGTCCCCCAATTTCCAAGACCGAAAGTTTCTGGCACATGTCCCATGACGGTCACCAGAACCTGACGTGTCGCTGCCTTGTCTACTTTTGTGTGGCAACGTTCCGCACTCAGGACTTGCTTGTGTTCTAGCACTGGATCCAGGGGAAAGTCGATTGGGTATCCCAAAAGCACGACTCGTGTGCGTCGTTCTGAAGGGTCCAGCTTTACCAAGCACACAGGTTTCCCCTGCAGGACTCTTACCTTCTCTAAGTAATGTGCAGTCTGTTGGTCTTGAGGTGTCAGTATTATTTCTCCCTTCAGGTTGACTGTAATGGAAAGTTTGAGCTCTGGCTGTTCTTTTTCCATCGCCGTTACTACTCCATAGGCTGTAGGAAAGTGGTCGGTCTGCATGATCTTGAATTTTGGAAGAAGTGCAGAGGCTGGCGATGTCTGGTGTGAGACTGGTGGTGTCCTCCCCTGTCCCATACAGCTGTCCTGCGGCTGGGCTGTGGAGAGAGGAACAATGGCTGACACTGGCTGGCGTGAAACCGGTGGTGTCCTCTCCTGACTCATACTGCCGTCCCGCGGCAGCGTTGCGGACAGAGAAGCATTGACTGACACTGGCTGGTGTGTGACTGACGCTGTCCTCTCTAGGTCCATTACGTCCGCTGACTTGCTAGTAGAAGCAAGTGGGAAAGCCTCGATAGCAGTTTTCTTTGGGGCCTGCTGCACAGCGGTCCACCGTCCCTCCTCGTCCGAAAGCTGCTTCCATTCCCTCTTGCGCTGAGCCTTCCCCATGGCTCTCTTCACGTAGTGAGAACCGACTCAAACCACCGGAGCAGCAGGCGACACGTCCTCACTGCACGGTAGCTCAGGAGCAACTCCCCGTACAGACTGAGCGACAGAGCAACTCTCTCAGAACAATGTTTATTTTACGTAAATTCGTTAATAGACACAAATGTTTTATACGTCTTAAGAAAGATAGAAATATAAGCTTTATTTTAAATACATTACATTAGACATATTTAAAGCTCAAGTGAAGATATATATGTTTTTATAGTGGCGTTCAGTAGTTTTTCGGTCATGGAGTGCAGACGCCTACGCACTTGCCAATATGTTGTGTAATTAACAAAGATACGCTAATAAAGCCTAAAATATTACATGCCTCCAGAAAGACTGAGCTATGATCGTTATTGTGAGTGCACCAAAGGAAATATATCATGTTGGAGACCAATGATATAGCAATTTTAATTTAAGTTTCGACTCCCGCCCGTGCGAGAGAGATGGGGCGACTCTCGCCCCATCTATTGGAGATTCTGTCCAACTAAAGATCCAAAGCTACTCAAACCCTCCTAGCATTACGTAAGCAATGAAGTAATATGGTATATTTACTCACTATAATGTGGATGCTGGATGCAGAACATGAGAAAACATAATTTTACTCTGAAAAAATATCATTTCATAACAAAATAAGATGTAAATATGTAATATCAAAGGAAGTCGATGGTCCAAGCAACAATGTCGTGGAGCGACTTATCCAAGATATATTGCTATCTGGAAAGTGTTTGCTGGCATATGAACCTTGTGTACACAGTGATCCAGTCGTCGAACTTCTCTGCTCAAATTATCGCAAATTTAATTTATGATGTTAACAAGTAGAATGCGTATTTTTAATCAAATCTAACTATGTTAACAAGTAGAGTGCGTTATTTTTAATCAAATCTAACATAACTAGCCAGAAAACGTTAAGGATTATTTAAAAATACATGGCTGGAAGTTAAATCAACTCCATAGAACAATATTTTTGTTATAGATACTAATCGTTATTTGTTGGTATGCCTTCGCTACTTAAACTATCATGTACTGTATATATGTAAAATCTCCCTGTTTCTTCGCACATGGAACACGGAACCTTACACGCTCTCTGATTTACTGTTTAATAGAGATTCACAAATAAAACTTATGATTGTTTACGTTATCAAAAAGGCAGTGACAAAGTCATTTTTGCGTTTTAATCACAGAGATTTGGTCTCATTGAGATAGGAAAGATATTCATATTTTAAAGGTTTTTGAATCTTCGCTCTCCCTATCGAAAGGAACTAACTTTTTTTTGTTATTATTAACAAGCTTAGGTATACACAGCAATGTGCTGCTACCCTATTCTATATGAAAGATTACACAGTGTATATCAAAAACTAGCTATAAGTTCATCAAATATTCCCATCTCACAGGAAGGTTAGTTATACATGGAATCAGGGGATAAAATACCAGCCTCAATAAAAATAATCAACCCTGACTAACAATCAGGTGAGAACATAAAATATAAGGCTGATCTATTAGCCTCCATTAGCAAAATCCGGGTACAGCATAAGAATATCTTCCAATATTCCTAAGTGTATGAAGTAATTACAGAGTTCAAAGTACCTTATACCATTTGGTCTGAAGTCACTTATAACAGGGCAATCACAGATATAGTGTTGGTGAGTATGTCCCAGCTCTTGTTCACATAGTTTACAATTGGAATATTCACCATTGGGGGCTATTCATTACCTGCAGCCACCTGCGATACATATCGATATCCTAGCCTAATTCTGGCAATTACAATGTCACACTGTCATTGTGACACTAGTGGAAGTTTTATGTTGTCCGTTCATATAATTCTCGATTCTAAACATGTTTAGTTTGTTTAGTTCATTTATTATGCACCCCATATCATCTTGTGGGCGGTAGTGGAAAAGGTTACAGAGGCACATAAACATGTCATAGCTCTTTATACTCTTGGTTTCTGGCTTTTGTGTGTCAGTGACTGCTCTTCTGTCTTCCCTAATTTCCTAAAATATTGCGGCTTTGACAGAAGAGATTGGAATGCCCATATCCCACTCAACTTCAGGCTTATCACATTCAGTTTTAGCTGCCTTGTTTGTGTCATCATGCTGGACAACACCTATATGAGGAGGTATCTATACAAATGAGACTTTGAAACTCCTACTGTTTGCAATAATAATGCTGTTTATAATGGATGTTACAACTACAACCTTTTGAAGATCAATGCTAATTTTATCTAGATAATGTAATAAACGAAAGTTTTCTATGTCAACAGAAAGGCAGAAATATAAGCTACACTTTAAATACTTGTCATAAATATAACTGAAGTGAAAGCGAACATATATGCATTTGTATAGCTACTTGATACTGTACAGTTTCTTGATGGCTTGCTCTAAGAGTGTGAAGCCCTTCACACCAGCCTATAAATTGTGTAATTTATTTCCATATATGCTAATTAACCTTAAAATCTATATGTCAGAAGGAAGGAAGATGTAGACGTTAATGTGACAACATTTCAAGAAATATCTCTCTCTAAAGTTAAATAATACAATCCTATCGCCGGTGTCCGGACACATGAAAGATACTTAGGTATCAATGGCCAGCCAGGTGGAGATCACAGGCTGTACAATACTGATAAATTATGTAATTCACAGAGATACGTTGATAAATATTAATGTTTTATATTTTATTAAAAATACAGATATAAACTTTGTTTCATACGTTAAATGTAACAATATTTCAGTATTTATTATATAAGCATAGTATATATAATTCAGTATATACAATATATAATAAGACAGTGTCAGACCACGGAGGAAGAATTGAAACAGGAATTTCCTTTAGTACTTTCTTATATTAATACATCTTCAGAGCGAACCATTCCTTCTGAAGAAGTATTAATATACGAAAGTACTTAAGGGAATTCCTGTTTCAATTCTTCCTCCGTGGTCTGACACTGTCACATTTTTCATTACGTGTTAATTTTCGTGATTTACACACAAAATATATAATTTGCGGCTATATATAAATATACATTGTATATTTAACAATATAAGTATAAGACCCAAGATAAATTTATGATTTAACGATTTCCCATAAAGTTGCAATGATACCCTAATTGCACACTATCATCATATACAGAAAGAAATTAATTATAAAGTTGACCAAACCACACACTAGAAAGTGAAGGGACGACGACGTTTCGGTCCGTCCTGGTCCATTCTAAAGTCGATTGTGAACTTAATCGACACAATCGACTTAAGATTGGTCCAGGGCGGACCGAAACGTCGTCATCCCTTCACTTTCTAGTGTGTGTGGTTTGGTTAACATATTTCAGCCACGTTATTGTGACTCCTCGTCTGCTTAACTTATAAAATTTAAGTCACCTTAATACACAAAACAGAAGTAAAGATATATACTGTTTGTATATTAATTATGACGCATGATCGATGTCTAGTTGAACTATGGTTGAAACAGTCAGATTATATATGTCAGCAACAAGCAAGTAATTTTCGAAAGAAGGCGCCAAGCTGAAGATTGTCATCCACAAGTACAGCCACTTTTATCTTTATTATAAACTTTAATATATATTCTATATCATCATAAATTCGGAAACATACAATATGTTTCCAATTTTGTTTTATTAAATTATATATTTTGAAAACAGAGATGTATTCAGGTTTACCTAATATAGAGCATGAGTACCACAGACTCGTCGTGCGAGTTGTAGTTTATTCTGCACTCCATACTTATCCTGTGAGTGTCAGTGTATTCTGAACCACATACTCATACTGTGAGTCTTAGTTTATTGTGCACCCTATACTCATCCTGAGGCTTAGGTTACTGTACACCCCTTAGTCATCATGTCTCCCAAGGGGTCCGTGTAATTGCCCAAAGCTAATTACCCCCGAGGACCACAGGCATCTTCCGGTTGGTTGTTTGGTCTGCCAGGCTGTTTGACGCGGCTGTCGTTTACACACATTACATTATATGTGGATATATATATATATATATATATATATATATATATATATATATATATATATATATATATATATATATATATATATATATATATATATATATATATATATATATATATATATATATATATATATATATATATATATATATATATATATATATATATATATATATATATATATATATATATATATATATATATATATATATATATATATATATATATATATATATATATATATATATATATATATATATATATATATATATATATATATATATATATATATATATATATATATATATATATATATATATATATATATATATATATATATATATATATATATATATATATATATATATATATATATATATATATGTCGTACCTAGTAGCCAGAACGCACTCTTCGGCCTACTATGCAAGGCCCGATTTGCCTAATAAACCAAGTTTTCCTGAATTCATTTATTTTCTCTAATTTTTTTCTAATGAAATGATAAAGCTACCCATTTCATTATGTATGAGGTCTGTTTTCTTTTATTAGAGTTAAAATTAACGTAGATATATGACCGAACCTAACCAACCCTACCTAACCTATCTTTACAGGTTAGGTTAGGTAAGGTAGCCGAAAAAGTTAGATTAGGTAGTCGAAAAACAATTAATTCATGAAAACTTGGCTTATTAGGCAAATCGGGCCTTGCATAGTAGGCCGAGAAGTGAGTTCTGGCTATTAGGTACGATATATATATATATATATATATATATATATATATATATATATATATATATATATATATATATATATATTTTATTAAATATGACCGAAAAAGTAAGATTAATAATTCTAACACGAATTTTCTCAATCTTTCGTACATTATGCTTCACTGTTGGAGGTAAATCAAAAATCACTTCTCCAAAATTCATTTTTATTTCTAGTCTGACGCGACACGGGCGCGTTTCGTAAAACTTATTACATTTTCAAAGACTTCACAAATACACAACTGATTAGAACTTGCGCTTCCCTGATTTTATATCTACATTTGAGTGAGGTGGGAAGGGTGATGTGGCATTACATTTGAGTGAGGTGGGAAGGATGATGTGGCATTAGAGGATATTAATAGGGTATTAAAAGTATCAACACAAGACAGAACACGAAACAATGGATATTGAATAGAAGTGTTTGTAGAAAGCCTATTGGTCCATATTTCTTGATGCTTCTATATTGGAGCGGAGTCTTGAGGTGGGTAGAATATAGTTGTGCAATAATTGGCTGTTGATTGCTGGTGTTGACTTCTTGATGTGTAGTGCCTCGCAAACGTCAAGCCGCCTGCTATCGCTGTATCTATCGATGATTTCTGTGTTGTTTACTAGGATTTCTCTGGCGAGGGTTTGGTTATGGGAAGAGATTATATGTTCCTTAATGGAGCCCTGTTGTTTATGCATCGTTAAACGCCTAGAAAGAGATGTTGTTGTCTTGCCTATATACTGGGTTTTTTGGAGCTTACAGTCCCCAAGTGGGCATTTGAAGGCATAGACGACGTTAGTCTCTTTTAAAGCGTTCTGTTTCGTGTCTGGAGAGTTTCTCATGAGTAGGCTGGCCGTTTTTCTGGTTTTATAGTAAATCGTCAGTTGTATCCTCTGATTTTTGTCTGTAGGGATAACGTTTCTATTAACAATATCTTTCAGGACCCTTTCCTCTGTTTTATGAGCTGTGGAAAAGAAGTTCCTGTAAAATAGTCTAATAGGGGGTATAGGTGTTGTGTTAGTTGTCTCTTCGGAGGTTGCATGGCTTTTCACTTTCCTTCTTATGATGTCTTCGATGAAACCATTGGAGAAGCCGTTATTGACTAGAACCTGCCTTACCCTACAGAGTTCTTCGTCGACTTGCTTCCATTCTGAGCTGTGGCTGAGAGCACGGTCGACGTATGCGTTAACAACACTCCTCTTGTACCTGTCAGGGCAGTCGCTGTTGGCATTTAGGCACATTCCTATGTTTGTTTCCTTTGTGTAGACTGCAGTGTGGAAACCTCCGCCCTTTTCCATGACTGTTACATCTAGAAAAGGCAGCTTCCCATCCTTTTCCGTCTCGTAAGTGAAACGCAGCACGGAACTCTGCTCAAATGCCTCCTTCAGCTCCTGCAGATGTCTGACATCAGGTACCTGTGTAAAAATGTCGTCAACATACCTGCAGTATATGGCCGGTTTCAAGTTCATGTCGACTAAGACTTTTTGCTCGATGGTACCCATGTAGAAGTTTGCAAACAGGACACCTAGGGGAGAACCCATAGCGACCCCATCTACTTGCTTATACATATGCCCATCCGGGCTCAAGAAGGGTGCCTCTTTAGTACAAGCTTGGAGTAGTTTCCTCAGAATACTTTCTGGCATGTCAAGAGGAGTACAGGCTGGATCACGATACACTCTGTCGGCTATCATTCCGATTGTCTCGTCCACAGGTACGTTGGTAAACAGCGATTCTACGTCCAACGAGGCTCTTATCCCTGTGGCCCGTGCGCCCCGCAGTAAGTCCACAAATTCCTTTGGAGACTTCAGGCTGAAGGCGCAAGGAACATAAGGAGTCAGCAGGCCGTTGAGTCGCTTTGCCAATCTGTACGTGGGTGTGGGTATCTGGCTAATGATTGGCCGAAGTGGGTTTCCAGGCTTGTGCGTCTTGACATTTCCATACGCATATCCAGGTTTATATTCCCCAATGATCTTTGGCAGGTGGAGTCCGGATTTCTTGGCGTTCACAGTTTCGATCAGTTTGTTGACCTTTGCTTTTAATTCGGCTGTAGTGTCCTTCGTTACCCTTTGGAACTTAGTTTGGTCAGAGAGTATGATGTTCATTTTCGCCAGATATTCGTCTTTTTTAAGAATGACATATATTGGCGACTTGTCACCTCTCCTGACAACTATCTCCTTGTTCTCACGAAGGCTTTTAGCTGCCGCTCTAAGCTCGGGGGACAGTATGGTGCTTCTGTAGTTGCCTCGATTCTTTCCTCCTTCTGCAATAAGTTCTGCTTGTAAGGTATCTTTGGTAGTGACCTTCTTTTGTGTCTCGAGGTCGAATATGTCGTCCAACAGAATTTCCAACTCCACTTTCCGGGCCATTTCACTCGGTCTGGACATAACATGACAGTTTATGCCCAGATTTAGGAGAGTGACTTGGTCCTCAGTGAGGTTAATTCCTGCAAGGTTCAGGAAGCCATCTCTTGGTCGTGGAATTGCCATAGGTCCTCCATATAATGTTGTTAGTTTCTTGATAATCCTTGTTTCAGTGCTGAGGTGATGTTGGTCTGTGAGGATGTCGAGGTGTTGTTCAATGCGGGTACGGATACTATGGTCGATGTTGCTATTTCTCCACTCGTTTGTAGCATGAAGTAGTTGCGTTTTTTTGTCTTTGATTTCATTCTCTGCCTTGTATATCTGATCACGAATCAGATCCTGGCGATATTTTATCGTGAAGGCTTGATTCCTTGCTGCTGGGTCGTGCACTTTAACATTAGTATATTTTGGTAGCAGTCTTTCCTGTAGACATATTTTATTAAATATGACCGAAAAAGTAAGATTAATAATTCTAACACGAATTTTCTCAATCTTTCGTACATTATGCTTCACTGTTGGAGGTAAATCAAAAATCACTTCTCCAAAATTCATTTTTATTTCTAGTCTGACGCGACACGGGCGCGTTTCGTAAAACTTATTACATTTTCAAAGACTTCACAAATACACAACTGATTAGAACTTGCGTTTCCCTGATTTTATATCTACATTTGAGTGAGGTGGGAAGGGTGATGTGGCATTACATTTGAGTGAGGTGGGAAGGATGATGTGGCATTAGAGGATATTAATAGGGTATTAAAAGTATCAACACAAGACAGAACACGAAACAATGGATATTGAATAGAAGTGTTTGTAGAAAGCCTATTGGTCCATATTTCTTGATGCTTCTATATTGGAGCGGAGTCTTGAGGTGGGTAGAATATAGTTGTGCAATAATTGGCTGTTGATTGCTGGTGTTGACTTCTTGATGTGTAGTGCCTCGCAAACGTCAAGCCGCCTGCTATCGCTGTATCTATCGATGATTTCTGTGTTGTTTACTAGGATTTCTCTGGCGATGGTTTGGTTATGGGAAGAGATTATATGTTCCTTAATGGAGCCCTGTTGTTTATGCATCGTTAAACGCCTAGAAAGAGATGTTGTTGTCTTGCCTATATACTGGGTTTTTTGGAGCTTACAGTCCCCAAGTGGGCATTTGAAGGCATAGACGACGTTAGTCTCTTTTAAAGCGTTCTGTTTCGTGTCTGGAGAGTTTCTCATGAGTAGGCTGGCCGTTTTTCTGGTTTTATAGTAAATCGTCAGTTGTATCCTCTGATTTTTGTCTGTAGGGATAACGTTTCTATTAACAATATCTTTCAGGACCCTTTCCTCTGTTTTATGAGCTGTGGAAAAGAAGTTCCTGTAAAATAGTCTAATAGGGGGTATAGGTGTTGTGTTAGTTGTCTCTTCGGAGGTTGCATGGCTTTTCACTTTCCTTCTTATGATGTCTTCGATGAAACCATTGGAGAAGCCGTTATTGACTAGAACCTGCCTTACCCTACAGAGTTCTTCGTCGACTTGCTTCCATTCTGAGCTGTGGCTGAGAGCACGGTCGACGTATGCGTTAACAACACTCCTCTGGTTTCATCGAAGACAATGGTTTCACTCCAATGGTTTCATCGAAGACATCATAAGAAGGAAAGTGAAAAGCCATGCAACCTCCGAAGAGACAACTAACACAACACCTATACCCCCTATTAGACTATTTTACAGGAACTTCTTTTCCACAGCTCATAAAACAGAGGAAAGGGTCCTGAAAGATATTGTTAATAGAAACGTTATCCCTACAGACAAAAATCAGAGGATACAACTGACGATTTACTATAAAACCAGAAAAACGGCCAGCCTACTCATGAGAAACTCTCCAGACACGAAACAGAACGCTTTAAAAGAGACTAACGTCGTCTATGCCTTCAAATGCCCACTTGGGGACTGTAAGCTCCAAAAAACCCAGTATATAGGCAAGACAACAACATCTCTTTCTAGGCGTTTAACGATGCATAAACAACAGGGCTCCATTAAGGAACATATAATCTCTTCCCATAACCAAACCATCGCCAGAGAAATCCTAGTAAACAACACAGAAATCATCGATAGATACAGCGATAGCAGGCGGCTTGACGTTTGCGAGGCACTACACATCAAGAAGTCAACACCAGCAATCAACAGCCAATTATTGCACAACTATATTCTACCCACCTCAAGACTCCGCTCCAATATAGAAGCATCAAGAAATATGGACCAATAGGCTTTCTACAAACACTTCTATTCAATATCCATTGTTTCGTGTTCTGTCTTGTGTTGATACTTTTAATACCCTATTAATATCCTCTAATGCCACATCATCCTTCCCACCTCACTCAAATGTAATGCCACATCACCCTTCCCACCTCACTCAAATGTAGATATAAAATCAGGGAAACGCAAGTTCTAATCAGTTGTGTATTTGTGAAGTCTTTGAAAATGTAATAAGTTTTACGAAACGCGCCCGTGTCGCGGCAGACTAGAAATAAAAATGAATTTTGGAGAAGTGATTTTTGATTTACCTCCAACAGTGAAGCATAATGTACGAAAGATTGAGAAAATTCGTGTTAGAATTATTAATCTTACTTTTTCGGTCATATTTAATAAAATATGTCTACAGGAAAGACTGCTACCAAAATATACTAATATATATATATATATATATATATATATATATATATATATATATATATATATATATATATATATATATATATATATATATATATATATATATATATATATATATGTCGTACCTAGTAGCCAGAACGCACTTCTCGGCCTACTATGCAAGGCCCGATTTGCCTAATAAACCAAGTTTTCCTGAATTAATATATTTTCTCTAATTTTTTTCTTATGAAATGATAAAGCTACCCATTTCATTATGTATGAGTTCAATTTTTTTTATTGGAGTTAAAATTAACGTAGATATATGACCGAACCTAACCATCCCTACCTAACCTAACCTAACCTATCTTTATAGGTTAGGTTAGGTTAGGTAACCGAAAAAGTTAGGTTAGGTTAGGTTAGGTAGGTTAGGTAGTCGAAAAACAATTAATTCATGAAAACTTGGCTTATTAGGCAAATCGGGCCTTGAATAGTAGGCAGAGAAGTGCGTTCTGGCTACTAGGTACGACATATATATATATATATATATATATATATATATATATATATATATATATATATATATATATGAATGAAAACTCACACCCCAGAAGTGACTCGAACCCATACTCCCAGAAGCAACGCAACTGGTAACTACAGGGCGCCTTAATCCGCTTGACCATCACGGCCGTCAAAAGGAAGTGATAGCCGAGGCTATTTGAGCCACTTCCCCGACGGCAACTCGGATGGTAATCTTGGGCATAGCATTTCACCAAATCACCTCATTCTTTGGGGCACACGTGAGGAACACAAATGCGAACAAGCATTTGCTTGCGAACAAGCATTTGCTTGCGAAATGCGAACAAGCAAATGCTTGTTCGCATTTGTGTTCCTCACGTGTGCCCCAAAGAATGAGGTGATTTGGTGAAATGCTATGCCCAAGATTACCATCCGAGTTGCCGTCGGGGAAGTGGCTCAAATAGCCTCGGCTATCACTTCCTTTTGACGGCCGTGATGGTCAAGCGGATTAAGGCGCCCTGTAGTTACCAGTTGCGTTGCTTCTGGGAGTATGGGTTCGAGTCACTTCTGGGGTGTGAGTTTTCATTCGCATATAGTCCTGGGGACCATTCAGGCTTGTTCGCATATATATATATATATATATATATATATATATATATATATATATATATATATATATATATATATATATATATATATATATATATATATATATATATATATATATATATATGTCGTACCTAGTAGCCAGAACTCACTTCTCAGCCTACTATGCAAGGCCCGATTTGCTTAATAAGCCAAGTTTTCATGAATTAATTGTTTTTCGACTACCTAACCTACCTAAACTAACCTAACCTAACTTTTTCGGTTACCTAACCTAACCTAACCTATAAAGATAGGTTAGGTTAGGTTAGGTAGGGTTGGTTAGGTTCGGTCATATATCTAAGTTAATTTTAACTCCAATAAAAAAAAATTGACCTCATACATAGTGAAAAGGGTAGCTTTATCATTTCATGAGAAAAAAATTATAGTAAATATATTAATTCAGGAAAACTTGGCTTATTAGGCAAATCGGGCCTTGAATAGTAGGCTGAGAAGTGAGTTCTGGCTACTAGGTACGACATATATATATATATATATATATATATATATATATATATATATATATATATATATATATATATATGTCGTACCTAATAGCCAGAACGCACTTCTCAGCCTACTATTCAAGGCCCGATTTGCCTAATAAGCCAAGTTTTCATGAATTGATGTTTTTTCGTCTACCTAACCTACCTAACCTAACCTAACCTAGCTTTTTTTGGCTACCTAACCTAACCTTACCTATAAATATAGGTTAGGTTAGGTTAGGTAGGGTTGGTTAGGTTCGGTCATATATCTACGTTAATTTTAACTCCAATAAAAAAAAATTGACCTCATACATAGAGAAAAGGGTTACTTTATCATTTCATAAGAAAAAAATTATAGTAAATATATTAATTCAGGAAAACTTGGCTTATTAGGCAAATCGGGCCTTGAATAGTAGGCTGAAAAGTGAGTTCTGGCTATTAGGTACGACATATATATATATATATATATATATATATATATATATATATATATATATATATATATATATATATATATATATATATTATATATATATATATATATATATATATATATATTATATATATATATATATATATATATATATATATATATATATATATATATATATATATATATATATATATATACATATATATATATATATATATATATATATATATATATATATATATACATATATATATATATATATATATATATATATATATATATATATATATATATATATATATATATATATATATATATATATATATATATATATATATATATATATATATATATATATATATATATATATATTAGTATATTTTGGTAGCAGTCTTTCCTGTAGACATATATTATTAAATATGACCGAAAAAGTAAGATTAATAATTCTAACACGAATTTTCTCAATCTTTCGTACATTTCTTTTCACTGTTGGAGGTAAATCAAAAATCAATTCTCCAAAATTCATTTTTATTTCTAGTCTGACGCGACACGAGCGCGTTTCGTAAAACTTATTACATTTTCAAAGACTTTAGTTTACAAATACACAACTGAATAGAACTTACGCATCTCCGATTTTATATCTACATTTGAGTGAGGTGGATGGGGTGAGGTGGCATTAATAGGGTATTAATTTCATCAACACAAGACAGAACAAGAGGTGGCATTAATAGGGTATTAATTTCATCAACACAAGACAGAACACGAAACAATGGGTATTGAATAGAAGTGTTTGTAGAAAGCCTATTGGTCCATATTTCTTGATGCTTCTATATTGGAGCGGAGTCTTGAGGTGGGTAGAATATAGTTGTGCATTAATTGGCTATTGATTGCTGGTGTTGACTTCTTGATGTGTAGTGCCTCGCAAACGTCAAGCCGCCTGCTATCGCTGTATCTATCGATGATTTCTGTGTTGTATACTAGGATTTCTCTGGCGATGGTTTGGTTGTGGGAAGAGATTATATGTTCCTTAATGGAGCCCTGTTGCTTATGCATCGTTAAACGCCTAGAAAGAGATGTTGTTGTCTTGCCTATATACTGTTTTTTTTGGAGCTTACAGTCCCCAAGAGGGCATTTGAAGGCATAGACGAAGTTAGTCTCTTTTAAAGCGTTCTGTTTTGTGTCTGGAGAGTTTCTCATGAGTAGGCTGGCCGTTTTTCTGGTTTTATAGTAAATCGTCAGTTGTATCCTCTGATTTTTGTCTGTAGGGATAACGTTTCTATTAACAATATCTTTCAGGACCCTTTCCTCCGTTTTATGAGCTGTGGAAAAGAAGTTCCTGTAAAATAGTCTAATAGGGGGTATAGGTGTTATGTTAGTTGTCTCTTCAGAGGTTGCATGGCGTTTCACTTTCCTTCTTATGATGTCTTCGACGAAACCATTGGAGAAGCCGTTGTTGACTAGGACCTGCCTTACCCTACAGAGTTCTTCGTCGACTTGCTTCCATTCTGAGCTGTGGCTGAGAGCACGGTCGACATATGCGTTAACAACACTCCTCTTGTACCTGTCTGGGCAGTCGCTGTTGGCATTTAGGCACATTCCTATGTTCGTTTCCTTAGTGTAGACTGCAGTGTGGAAACCTCCGCTTTTTTCCATGACTGTTATATCTAGAAAGGGCAGCTTCCCATCATTTTCCATCTCGTAAGTGAAATGCAGCACGGAACTCTGCTCAAATGCCTCCTTCAGCTCCTGCAGATGTCTGACATCCGGTACCTGTGTAAAAATGTCGTCAACATACCTGCAGTATATGGCCGGTTTCAAGTTCCTATTAATGCCACCTCATCCCATCCACCTCACTCAAATGTAGATATAAAATTGGAGAAGCGTAAGTTCTATTCAGTTGTGTATTTGTAAACTAAAGTCTTTGAAAATGTAATAAGTTTTACGAAACGCGCTCGTGTCGCGTCAGACTAGAAATAAAAATGAATTTTGGAGAATTGATTTTTGATTTACCTCCAACAGTGAAAAGAAATGTACGAAATATTGAGAAAATTCGTGATAGAATTATTAATCTTACTTTTTCGGTCATATTTAATAATATATATATATATATATATATATATATATATATATATATATATATATATTTTAGTATATTTTGGTAGCAGTCTTTCCTGTAGACATATATTATTAAATATGACCGAAAAAGTAAGATTAATAATTCTAACACGAATTTTCTAAATCTTTCGTACATTACGCTTCACTGTTGGAGGTAAATAAAAAATCACTTCTCCAATATTCATTTTTATTTCTAGTCTGGCGCGACACGGGCGCGTTTCGTAAAACTTATTACATTTTCAAAGACTTCACAAATACACAACTGATTAGAACTTACGTATCTCCGATTTTATATCTACATTTGAGTGAGGTGGGAGGGGTGATGTGGCATTAACACAAGACAGAACAAGAGGGGATATTAATAGGGTATTAAAAGTATCAACACAAGACAGAACAGAAACAATGGGTATTGAATAGAAGTGTTTGTAGAAAGCCTATTGGTCCATATTTCTTGATGCTTCTATATTGGAGCGGAGTCTTGAGGTGGGTAGAATATAGTTGTGCAATAATTGGCTGTTGATTGCTGGTGTTGACTTCTTGATGTGTAGTGCCTCGCAAACGTCAAGCCGCCTGCTATCGCTGTATCTATCGATGATTTCTGTGTTGTTTACTAGGATTTCTCTGGCGATGGTTTGGTTGTGGGAAGAGATTATATGTTCCTTAATGGAGCCCTGTTGCTTATGCATCGTTAAACGCCTAGAAAGAGATGTTGTTGTCTTGCCTATATACTGGGTTTTTTGGAGCTTACAGTCCCCAAGTGGGCATTTGAAGGCATAGACGACGTTAGTCTCTTTTAAAGCGTTCTGTTTTGTGTCTGGAGAGTTTCTCATGAGTAGGCTGGCCGTTTTTCTGGTTTTATAGTAAATCGTCAGTTGTATCCTCTGATTTTTGTCTGTAGGGATAACGTTTCTATTAACAATATCTTTCAGGACCCTTTCCTCCGTTTTATGAGCTGTGGAAAAGAAGTTCCTGTAAAATATATATATATATATATATATATATATATTATCAAGAAGTAGACAGACATTTAGAATTAAAGATATTGTAGCGAGTAATCCTTATACTCGCTCCATTATCTCATTATCTTAATAGCATAACTAATTACAGAAGCTACAATCCTTTCCCCAATTACAGGTAATACTCTTCTCACCTTGTTGGAGGAAGCTGAGGTGTAATCACCATATAAGTAACGATTTGATGAATAGAAGACAGTACAATTCCCACAGTCAACAATGTAGCACTCGGCGTGTACAGTTCTAATCGACCCAAGACGCAACAGCTTCGACACAGAGCAGACCGCAGACTACGACCGCATCGAGCCACCACGCTCTCGCTCCCTGAATTCAGACACTTACAATTCCCAATTGAGCCGCCACGCTCTCCCTTATAGAGCTCCACGACTCTGGCCTCACTCAGCTCTCTGCTCTGCTCCAGGCTTCGTGTCGACGTCTACGACACTGCTGTATCCAGGACGACTAAATAAATATGAAACTCATTAAACACTGTGTATCTAATCAACCCAACAACGTAACATAAACATACGTTACAATATGTAGGGGTAACAGAAGCTTGTGGAGTAGGAAAGTAATGACCTAGGTACCTTATATAAAATATTTTTTCCATATACTAATTCAATCTTAGTGTTAGGGAAATTTAAGGTTGGCAGTGATTAGACATCATTCGCGGCGTATCTCGTAAGTTGGCGCAATTATCAGCTTTCCACAGGGATTGGTGGCTGATAATTCCTGATGTGGGACTGAATGTGTGCTTTGCCAGTGTGTTAATCTTTAATTAACATTTTTTTTCGGGAATAATAACTGTTACATCTAGAAACATTTTTCGGGAACATGTTTTCGGGAACATGTAAGTTACATTTTTCGGGAATAATGACTGTTACATCTAGAAAGGGCAGCTTCCCATCATTTTCCATCTCGTAAGTGAAATGCAGCACGGAACTCTGCTCAAATGCCTCCTTCAGCTCCTGCAGATGTCTGACATCCGGTACCTGTGTAAAAATGTCGTCAACATACCTGCAGTATATGGCCGGTTTCAAGTTCCTATTAATGCCACCTCATCCCATCCACCTCACTCAAATGTAGATATAAAATTGGAGAAGCGTAAGTTCTATTCAGTTGTGTATTTGTAAACTAAATTTGACAAGGTCAAATACCAGCAAATTGGGATACATTTACTGGACAAAGCACATACACGATACATACACACATGTAATAATAATGAATCCTATACTCTATAATATGGGGGTGGGGGGGGGGGTGTTTGATGGGGGTTGGGGGGGGGTGTTTGATGGGGGTGGGGGGGGGGTGTTTTTTTTGTGCGTTAACAGTAATAAAAGGGTGAAATTTTGAGTGCAGAGTAAGGACAAAACACCCATACAGATACGGAAAATCACCTCCACCCCAGCTGCGCCTGACGATCAAGGCCACTATACGCTGCCATACTCTCAACCTCCCCAGCTGAGAAGAATCCTGGACTGACATAAATATTATCAAATTCACAAATGTCATACTAATGTCAGTCAGATGTCACTGGTCAGAAGCAAGAAATTAGATGTAAAAGATATTGTGAGACTTAGTAGCACAAGGCAAGATACTACAGAGATGAAATTAGATATTTCAATGTTCTACTTTTTATTAAAGTATAGGTTACATTTTAATTGTATTCATTTGGATGCAAGTTGCAGATGTGTCCTTTTATATGAATGGAGTGTTTAAACAAATTTAGTCTAACTCTGGTAATATCACATATATTTATCTCTCACATCATTTATTATTATAGTCTGTGGGTTGGTTGGTGTTGTCGTCGTTGATCCTTCTCTATGGACAACCCAACCCACAACTCGGTATAGTGCTTATACCTCTCTAGGAGATCACACTAGGCGCTTCTGGCTCTTGGAGAGGGGCTCAACGTCACACGTTTAGGGGATGCGGCTCCAACACTTAGCCTCGTTGTCACGTGCACACACCCACTCGAGCCGCTGTGACTCCCCACTCTCTCCTCATGAGATATGATCTCCTCAATCCCCTATGACTTATTAGTATTACCTTCTACCCTGTCCACAGCAGTGGTTCTTGGTTCTTTCTCTCTCTCTCTCCTTCTGTACTATTTCATGGGAAGCCTCACTAGGACAAGGTCAAATACCAGCAAATTGGGATACATTTACTGGACAAAGCACATACACGATACATACACACATGTAATAATAATGAATCCTATACTCTAAAATATTACAATTAGGTTGCACTCCAACACCATCAGAACTCTATTATCAGCTTATCAAGTGGTATCCTATCTCCTGGTTCACCACCTGATACTATCAACCACCTCAAGTTGATCAAGTCTACATACACTGTTGCACCATCAGAGAGATAATATATATATAGAAAACCAGCATTTGAATGCAATAACATATATCAGTATAAATGTTCATTGAAACACAACAATGGTCAATCGATCACTCTGTCAGTCCTGGAACGCATACATCTGTAGGTAATCCAGCCTACGACTGTAACTCTAAACTTCAGTATAAAACACTCCTTGACATAAGAATGCAAACAACCACTCACCTCTCACTGCGTCTTGCACACTAATGACAACCAAACACTATCAACTCCCTACAAGTAATCCACCAGAACTTCCCTTCCACCTCTGGAAGTTCACTACCCTGATATCCTTAGGTTCTTCCGGGCTTCACTACCAGGATCCTCTGCAGCTCCTCCAGGCTGCTATCATGAAGTTTCCTTGAGCAACTACGGTGCTTCGCCCTTCTGCTAGGGTCCTCCACAGCTCTCTTGGCTGCTACACCATGAAGTTTCCTCGAGCAACTATGGTGCTTCACCACCTCTACAGAAGCACGTGACACTCCTCTTCACTGCTTCTCCTCACAGCTCGAGGTCCTCGCCTCCACTACCTTGGAGTCTCATCAACTACTTCATCTGTGCTGGCTTCGAAGTTCTCAGCAACTTCTTCCCCAAAGACAAACCTGCAACCCATCGACACTCCAATAAAATTGTTTCCCCTTTAACACATAAACAAAAATAATCACACAATATGTTTGCCTCAAACCTCTATCTGTCCTCTACATACTGTGAGAGTGGACTCCCCCGTTTTGGGCGGGTCCATACTCCACCTCGCCTGGCGGCGGTCCTCACTCGCTGGGAGGGTCTTCCTCCGTCAGGAGCCGGGCTCCCTCAGTCACCTGCCAGCGCTCAGAGGGGACGGACGTCGCTTCGTGTTCCTCCCTCTTCACTCTCCTATTTCAGGCCTTCTGCCTTATTAAAACATGTCTAACTTATCAATAAACATTGCTACTGTCGCTGGGCACACGACCAACTACAAGCAATCACTATGAACTGGCGTATATCGTGCTTACCACAGATTGTCTGGTCGAGGGCGCTATTCCTCTGACGGAGCTTGGTCAGGGCGCTGCCACGGCCCACAATAATGCCTCTGGGCGGTTTAATAAACACTTTTCGTCGCCCAGGACTTGAGATCACACGTCCCCAGCTCGATTCCACAGCTGGTACGTCTGCACACTTCTCTTCTCTTCGAGATATATCACTAGGGGTTCCCTTCTGACGGGAGCTCAACGGAGCGCGGCTTTCCCCTGCGATGTCTGGCACTCAAGTGAGGTCAAAGCCCCTCCAGAAGCGAGCCTCACGCCTCCAGCAAAATGTCCACATCTCCTAACCAGTCATTTATCTGTTTTCTTCTTCATTGCCCATAATCTCAAATTGTTATACATATCCAAGCAACTATTTTACATATGCGTTATCACCTCAATATTTGCTAGACCTTCTAATCAGGTCAGGCTTGATGAAAAACTCTCAAGGAGGGAGACTCGTTTCTCCTGTAGGCTGAGATCATAACATTATTTAATATATATGTGCATGATTTCAGAAACATGGTAATGATCCCAATGCGTTTTAGTTTGCCAATTAAACCTGGTCAAGCTTTCGATTTTTCAGAGGAGGAAGCTGATGGGACCTTGGGAACTGTAAAGCATGTACTTTCAGAGAACATGCTATATGATGCAGTTGCTAGGGTTTATAGAGAAGGTACTGCACACTGTGGTTACAAAAAGGCAGCAACAATTTTGAAAAGGGAATTTTATGGTATTCCTAGGCAATTTGTGCAAGAAATTTGCAAATATTGCCCAACTTGTGAAAAGGCACAGCCCCAGACATGCTTCCCCCCCCCTTTCTGAAACCGATCGTCGAAACGGAGTTTATGCATCGCATACAAGTAGACCTAGCTGATAGACATGAGAAATTCTCCAGACGGAGTCTATAACTATATTTGCCATGTGGGAGATCATTTCAGCAAATATCATATTGTGTTTCATTTAAAATCTAAAACTGCCAAGGAAATAAATAAAATAAATATGTTTATTCAGGTAAGGTACATACATACAAGTGATGTTCCATTAATGGATCAAATATATAGATAGAGCTAGTACATACAATGCCTAAAGCCACTATTACGCAATGCGTTTCGGGCAGGTGCTTTAATGTTGGAGTAGGGCGTTTTAGCATATTTAGGACTCTCGAGAATTTTCCATTCAGACAATGGCAAAGAGCTTGTAATCCTAATGCTGAAATGTCTTTTTGATCAGTGGGGGGGGGGATACATTTTTGTTTGACTGGAAGACGCTGTCACTTCCAGTCCAGCTGGTGATGATGTGCTAGAGGCAGCTGGTGATGATGTGGTAGAGACAGCTAGTGATGATGTGCTAGAGGTCACTGGTGATGATGTGCTAGAGGTCACTGGCGATGATGTGCTAGTGTTGGAAATTTCCAACACCGAATACAACACTGTTGTATTCTCATTAATTATTACTAATTCTACTAATTATTGTAGTAAGTAAAATTAACACAACGTAGAATTCACATGTACTAATAATTTCATCTGTGCAATAGGCTAGAATTCTCACGTCACCCGACGCCAGTATTGCGTCAGATTTCATTACAATAAACACATTATATCCAATGTATCTGAGAATTGAATTCGATTCTCTATAACCAAGGCGTTCTGTGTGATAATTAATTACAGATAAATTGACCTCCAACTAAAAGCCAAATAGAGCGTTAGAGTCATAGCAGTTATCTAGTAATAAAAATTAACGTCACAAGTGAATGCCATGGAGAGACCTTAATTCCTCCCCATTATATGTTTACTATCACTGAACTGGCAAATAATAATATTTCACTCTTCTAAATAATAAACCCGTCCTATCTCGAACATTTCAAGCACTACTGCGAGAAATACTAATATTCATGATAATAACTTGTCTAATGAACGCGAGACGCGGAGCGGGGAAGGAGAGCAAGCCAGTACACGTGTTGAGAAGCTCTCGAGCGGACCTGTTCGCGTCGTGCTCACGAGGAGACGCCATTACCCAGTCATCAGGGTAAACGCTATCCATCCTCCAGAAGAAAGTCGCCACTGTGAGGCGTGAAAGGCCTTGCAGACAATATCTTCGACTGGTGTCAGTGGAATATAAGGAACCTTTTTAATCTGGTTCTTTGACTCCACGTGACCGGCCAGTGAAGCGCGTCATTATCCAGGATAGGTGAAGCAAGAGCCTGGGACGCGAATTTCGGCAGTCTTAAAACTTACACAGTGCCCATTTTAGCTAAGTATCTTATCCTTATTTGATGCATCTGATAGGGTGTAGAATTGTAGCTGGGTGATTTGTCGTGACGACGTATACCAACACCAAACTACAGCACGTGAGAAGAATTCTCCTAGCTGTCCTCTCCCATGTTAATCCATCCCACTCGTCATCCAGCCGAGCCCAGGAGAATCAGAGGAAGCGTCGTGACTTACACAAAGGAATCGTCATTAAGCTAAGATTCCTTTGTATTCCTTTAATTATTATCTGGAATTATTTACATGCAGAACTCTGTTTTTGGATTGACATGTGTTTATTGTGATTATCATTATTATATTCATAATCTATGTTCCCATTAATGATAATGACATTGATTTTACAATAATTCATAGGATTAGATTATTATATTTTGGATTAGTGAACGAACCACACTAGTTCCTGGACGTACTGAGTTCCAGTAATAACCCGCCAATGTAGGTGTTTGAGGGTTTGATTCATTTAATTATACAGCCCATTAATTATTTCTATGATCATATTCTCTAGTATTTTATCCATAGTTACTGGTTCATCTAGGAATTATCTAATGATCATAATTTCTCAGTTTCCCTCTTTACTATAAAAGCGGGTGGTCCTTCGTAATTTAATTTACTACATTAATATTTAAATAATTAGATTCAAGCCCCAAATGTCCCACAGCTAGAGGTCGCTAGTGATGATGTGCTAGAGGCAGGTGGTGATGATGTGCTAGAGGCAGATGGTGATGATGTGCTAGAGGCAGGTGGTGATGATGTGCTAGAGGTCGCTGGTGATGATGTGCTAGAGGTCGCTGGTGATGATGTGCTAGAGGTCGCTGGTGATGATGTGCTAGAGGTCGCTAGTGATGATGTGCTAGAGGTCACTGGTGAAGATGTGCTAGAGGCAGGTGGTGATGATGTGCTAGAGGTCACTGGCGATGATGTGCTAGAGGCAGCTGGTGATGATGTGCTAGAGGTCACTGGTGATGATGTGCTAGAGGTCACTGGCGATGATGTGCTAGAGGCAGGTGGTGATGATGTGCTAGAGGTCACTGGTGAAGATGTGCTAGAGGTCGCTGGTGGTGATGTGCTAGAGGCAGGTGGTGATGATGTGCTAGAGGTCGCTGGTGAAGATATGCTAGAGGTCGCTAGTGATGATGTGCTAGAGGTCGCTAGTGATGATGTGCTAGAGGTCGCTGGTGATGATGTGCTAGAGGTCACTGGTGATGATGTGCTAGAAGTCACTGGTGATGATGTGCTGGAGGCAGCTGGTGATGAATAAACTGCACCAATCACTGCCACTCCTCACACTAATGCAATAATATGGAGATTGATAGCAGTGCTTCACATTCGGCAATGTTAAATTATTTAACAGATGACGAGATCATAAACATTGGAATAAATGAACAGCTCTCTGACCTTCATATAAAGGCTGCATGTGACCTCATCAAACAAAATATGCCAAGCGTAGAAGGCCTTCATGACCCAGTGTTGCAGCGGGACCTCTCCTAGCCAGCTGTATTAGTTGAATTAATTCAAATAATTGAAGTTGATGGTTGTCACTGGGTCACCGTTTCCAACACTGGAGAAACTAGACAAATTAACATATACGACACCAGGCAGAAATTACCCTGGTAATTAATTTAAAAAATTAAATTACTCATAAATAAGACACTGTTACACTATGATTATTGTACTCACGTTTACTCATATCCTCAACAATCCTTTCATTTCCCCGGTCACTACCACTCTGGCTGTAGAACACCTAACTCAATCCTCGTGTGTCGACTAGGTGTGGCCCTGGAATGTCCAGGGAAGGTGGCCAAAGGGGATGGCCAAGGCATGTGGCCCTAAGGGGGGTGGCCACAGGTAGCGCAGGACGTCACAGAGCCCCACCCAGGCTGGGGTGGCGCAGGGGTGAGGTGGGGTTTGGCCGGGGTGGCCAGCGCGTGGGTGGCCCCAGGGCGGCTGGCCAAGGTGACCGGCGCATGGGATGCTTCAGGCCGGCTGGCTGGCGCCCCCATGCATACACACGTGGATGGGGGATCACCTACAACCCCATCATACCAGAGCATGCCTCGCTCGTACACTGGGGTGACAATGGCCGGCGGCGTCACCACATGACAGACACAACAAGGTGGAATTCAAAGTCCAAGAGGGGCTGGTAATATCACCACAATTACACTGCCCATATTCCACCAATTGTCCATTAACACTAGACAGGATACTCGGACCCGATGTGAGGGATCAATCTGATACACCATGAGGTCTGCTAGCTGTCTCATGGTGAACACTGTAAACTGTCTCCTAGCTTGTTACCGTTCCTTCCGTACTCATTGGCCCCAATTTCACGCAAATTGGGCCTTGACACAACCCAGTATGGTAGGAGTGCCATGCCGATGAGTAATGAGGATGACATAGCGATTAACGGGGGTGGAGGTGGCAGGCTGCCACCCCAACCCAAAGTCCCCTTCTCAGCTTGCTGCCCAGCTCAAACTGACTGTTTGGTGGGCTAGGGAAACTCACATGCCCATTTCTCCCCCCTACCTTGTCCTGACCAATCAGCACAAAGCCGGCACAGTCTCTCTCGTGCCGCTACCAATAACAGCTGTTCGCGCCAAAACTCAGCTAGGGGCGAGGATGCCGCTACCAATAACAGGCGCCCCCTCACCCTGTGGCGTCCTGTGACGTCACATGGAGGGGGAGGCCTAGGACTGGCGCAATGTCTCACATGGTGGGGGGGGTGGGGCGACATTCACTCCACTTTCCCCCCCACCTCTAACGGTTTAAGAGTCAAGTACCTTCTCATACCACTTCACTCTCAACTCTTGTCCTATTTCACAGAAACAGGAAAACTCTGTAACTCTCTCTACAGAGTAATCGATCACAGACTTCTAGCTAGTCTTACATGATAGTCCATAGCATGAGCTTTCTTCCAACACCCCACAAGTGTGTGTTAGTTTGAAAACTTCTTGTCTAGAGTCCCTAGAGCAGGTAGCCTAATCTAGAAAACTAGGAAAACTAGCTGAGGGAATCTTCATTCCCTCACAGTGTGTTGCAGAGGCTTAGAGTTTTTGTGAGAAAGATGGTGGCTAATAAATTATATCCTGTGTATTTTTTAATTCAGATTTCCAGTTTATATATAAATACATATATATATATATATATATATATATATATATATATATATATATATATATATATATATGTATATATATATATATATATATATATATATATATATATATATATATATATTTATATATATATATATATATATATAATAAATATATATATATATTTTGAAATATATATACAAGAGTTGTTACATTCTTGTACAACCACTAGTACGCGTAGCGTTTCGGGCAGGTCCCTGGAATACGATCCCCGCCGAGAAGAATCACTGTTACAACTAAGTACCCATTTTACTGTTGAGTTAAACAGAGGCTACAGTTAAGGATTTGCTCCCAGTAAATCCTCCCCCACCAGGATACGAACCCATGACAAAGCGCAAATATTGTGAAGTGAATTGATGAGGCTCCCTATTGCTGGGTTTCTGTGTAGTCTAAGGGGTAAATTTATTTGTAACTGAGGTTGTTATGTCTTTGTTTGCTGAGGAAAGTAGGAGAGTGATCAGTTGCTCTGTCGGTGATTATAGCACAGATAAGGGAGGGGGGGGGGGGGCAGCATATTAGTCCATATATGGTCCATGTTAAAGTTGCCTCCTAGGATGACGTAATTTTTTGTTGAATTTATTGTTTATTTATAAGGAACCTATTTTATAGGTTTCTTATGTCATCAGAGAATGTATTTGTATTAGTATTGGAAAATCTATAAATAGCTCCAATAGTTACTGACGATATAAGTAATTTGACCGAGAATTGAGCAAAGGTAGATTCACAGCAGTCGTCTCTGATGCTAATATCACTTGTGCAATTGAAGTTTTCTTGATTATAGAGAGCTGTACCACGTCCTTTTTTGTCAGGCTTGCAGTTGTGAATGGCTTTACATCGATCTGGCTAAGTTGTATAGTTGGGTAGGGTCTTTATTTAGTTATGTTTTTCTTAAGATAGTGAAAGACAGTTTAGAACCCAGTGCTTCAAGTAGCACATTGATGTGGTCAAAATATTTTTCGAGTGAACTGACATTTTGCTGACCCTTTGGTTGAATATTGACATGTATCTCATGACTGATCTCACAGAATGTCATGTGATTACATTGGAATGTGGAATGTAGAATATGATTAATAATTGTGTATTGTATGGATATGTGAGCCCCTTGAGTAACCTTATATGATGAGGATAGAAATAGTCAAAACTACTTTATCCTATTGAGATGTACTGCCTTTTCTCAATAAAATAACTTGAACTTGCCAGAAATACTGTGCGTATTGATTGTTTTGAGCTTAGTATATACGAGCTCTATTGAGAAATCCATCATTTTGCTTGTAAATCAATATGAATTTATGTACTATTACCTAAATACAAAATTGATTTTAATAATACAATAGAACAATATACTTATACAGCAGAGTTATAGCCTGTGAGAGCTATAGAAAATGGACCATTATAAAGGGGAGGCTGCAGAAATGATAAATATTGTTTATTATGTCCCTATTCAGGGACAGTTAGCCTGTATGGATTATGCAAGTCCCGCTAAGGCCTTCTGCTGACCTTCCCCAAGATGCAACCCACAACTTTAGAAATTCCCCCTTTTACCTATGTACTGCTGGATGACCAGATGCACGAAGGGAAATCAAAATGAGGCATCGATTTTTTTGCGGAAATCACACACAAGACCTTCTTTAGTGCTTAAACTTCGCTGAGAGTTTATAACATTTCTTGTTATAATTTTACTTTTTTGAATTATTACAAAATCTTAGAAGATAGAAATATTTTCATAACTATTTATGAAATATTTACATATTAATTCATGGAATAAATTAAATAAAAGTTTTTTTTTAACTACACGTAGTACTTTCTCCTTATGCATATAATATAAAATGTTTATTTAGGAATTTTTTAATACCCATTGGGTAATACTTACTTATTCTATGTAAATTACTAAATATTAATTGCTATAATTAATTATTTTTTATAATTACTTGTGCAAACCCTCCTACTAATAGACTCACTAGGTGAGTCTATTAGTAGGAGGAGACTAGAGTAGGAGTGAGTTAGACTCCTACTCACTAGGTGAGTATATTCACATTCTGACGGATAATCGGTATAACGCCTTGTATATAAATAAATAAACAGTGAGGAGAGAACAGTGTGTGTTGCAGAGGCTTCGAGTTTTTGTGAGAAAGATGGTGGCTAATGAATTTATATCCTGTGTATTTTTGAGTTCAGATTACCAGTTTATATTGTGTAGAGCATTTATGAGGCTCCCTATTGCTGGTTTTCTGTGTAGTCTATCTTGAGATGATTTCGGGGCTTTAGTGTCCCCGCGGCCCGGTCCTCGACCAGGCCTCCACCCCCAGGAAGCAGCCCGTGACAGCTGACTAACACCCAGGTACCTATTTACTGCTAGGTATCAGGGGCATAGGGTGAAAGAAACTCTGCCCATTGTTTCTCGCCGGCACCCGGGATTGAACCCGGAACGACATGATCACAAGTCCAGCGTGCTGTCCGCTCGGCGACCAGTTCCCTAAATTTATCTAAGGGGTAAATTTATTTGTAACTGAAGTTGTTATGTCTTTGTTTGCTGAGAGGAAAGTAGGAGAGTGATCGGTTGCTCTGTCGGTGATTATAGCACAGCCAAGGGAGGGGTGGGGGCAGTATATTAGTCCGTATGTGGTCCATGTTAAAGTTGCCTCATAGGATGATGTAATTTTTTGTTGAATTTATTGTTTATGATTAGTTTTCTTATATCATCAAAGAATGTATTTGTATTAGTATTGGAAAATCTATAAATAGCTCCAATAGTTACTGACGATATAAGTAATTTGACCGAGAATTGAGCAAAGGTAGATTCACTGCAGTCGTCTCTATTGCTAATAACGCTTGTGCAATTGAACTTTTCTTGATTATAGAGAGCTGTACCACGTCCTTTTTTGTCAGGCTTGCAGTTGTGAATGGCTTTACATCTGGCTAAGTTGTATAGTTGGGTAGGGTCTTTATTTAGTCATGTTTCTCTTAAGATAGTGAAAGACAGTTTAGAGCCCAGTGCTTCAAGTAGCACATTGATGTGGTCAAAATATTTTTCGAGTGAACTGACATTTTGCTGACTCTTTGGTTGAATATTGACATGTATCTCATGTCTGATCTCACAAAATGTCATGTGATTACATTGGAATGTGGAATGTAGAATATGATTAATAAATGTGTATTGTATGGATATGTGAGCCCCTTGAGTGACCTTATATGGATGAGGATAGAAATAGTCAAAACTACTTTATCCTATTGAGATGTACTGCCTTTTCTCAATAAACTTACTTTAACTTAAACTTGCCAGAAATGCTGTGCGTATTGATTGTTTTGGGCTTAGTACTCTTTCGAGAAATCCATCATTTTGCTTGTAAATCAATATGTATTTATGTACTTTTACCTAAATACAAAATTGATTTTAATAATACAATAGAACAATGCAAAAGTCGACTCAGGGCTCTGAAAGCTATGACTGGGAATGGACATGGAGCCTCTATTGCCGTGCTTAAAATGATGTACACAGCCTATGTGCGCTCCGTCATAGACTATACCGCACCAGTTCTGTGCACCTACTCCCAAAGCGACATGAAAAGGCTTGAAAGCATTCAAAATGAAGCCATGATTATCATTCTTGGAGTTTCAAGAACTGCCGAAGCGTCAAATCTACGAGAGGAGTTGTCCCTTCCCAGTGTTAATAGCAGAATTCAGGAGCTGAATGCTAAGCTTGCAATTAGGATAGCCAGAGATCCCATTACAATGATATTGCTAAGAAAAAACGGAGCTCTGTGCTACTTTCAGGGGGAAACAGGAGAAGCAAAAAATGGCATCACAGATCAGTCTGCTACCTCGAAGAGCTTCACCTGCTTGAGCAAGCCCGTGAGCTCCTGCCTGTAGAAAGGTTACCTCCCTGGGAGGATGACTCATGCAAGATCATCATCAATGAAATGGCAACGAAAAAATCCAACATGATACCACAAGAAATGAGGAACAAGTATCTCGAGGAAATTTATAAAGAAGCCGGAGATGAACTAGATCAAATCTTCTCTGACGGGTCATCTAATCCTTTCAATGGCAGGGCTGGTGCAGCATACACGGTAATCAAGGATAATACTTTCCAACGCAGAAATGAAGAAAAAGCACGTATTGAGAACTATGCCTCCATAACGCAAGCAGAGCTAACTGCTATTGTTATGGCGCTAAGGTTTCTTGCACGGAACACTAATGGTGCAGTGATTTGCACCGATTCAAAAGCAGCACTGCAAAGCCTAAGTAAAAATCGGGCAGAAAATCTTGCAATAGTCGCTGAAATTAAGAGAGCTGTACGTGAGAGTACTTTCCAATCAGGGAAGAGTCATCAAGTTTCTGTGGATCCCCTCCCATGTTGGAATATGTGGGAATGAACGAGCCGATGTGCTGGCTGTTGAAGGCGCTAAAGGAGACCATATTGAATACTTCATACCCAAGACTCTACTACAAATTTGAGGTATTGTCAGGCAACATCACCGTGACAAGGTAACTGAGGAAAGGAGGATAGAAGCACAAAACAATGAATCTATACGATGGTACAACATGGCTGCAGCTGTCAATCCCAATCATTATGGCCGAAGAGGAGGAGGACGAGCGAGAGAATCAATAATAGCGAGAATCCGTCTTGGATACAAATATCCATGGAAATATAGAATGGAAACAACAGTTGATCAGCGAAGTTGCAGAATCTGTGGTGAGAGTGATGGACACCGCCTAGACCACTATCTACGTGAATGTGAACACCTGAGAGAAATCAGAAGTATGTAGAATAATAAACCCCACATTGTTTAAGTTAGGAAAACACTATTTGTCAAATATTGATACTATTCTTAAAAGATTTCCCCATTTTGCACCCGCAAGATAACGTAAGCTTTTAAGGGTTGATAGATGTTAATCTTCTTGTTTGAGGAGCTGTTCACTTGACACGGTTAAGCAAGTCCCAGCTGTGCATGGGTACAAGTGACAGGATGAACAACCCAGCGGGTTTTCTTCCTATTAGGGAGTTGTACATGCTGCTATGGCGGAGTGTCCACTCACAAGATGAGTGGCGCAGCCCAATAAACTCGCCCCTCGGGGCAAAATTTAAATATACTTATACAGCAGAGTTATAGCCTGTGAGAGCTATAGAAAATGGACCATTATAAAGGGGATGCTGCAGAAATGATAAATATTGCTTATTATGTCCCTATTCAGGGACAGTTAGCCTGTATGGATTATGCAAGTCCCGCTAAGGCCTTCTGCTGACCTTCCCCAAGATGCAACCCACCACTTGAGAAATTCCCTTTCTACCTATATACTGCTGGTTGACCAGATGCACGAAGGGGAATCGAAATGAGGCATCGATTTTTTTGCGGAAATCACACACAAGACCTTTATTGCTCAAACTTCGCTGAGACTTTATAACTTTTCTAGTTATAGTTTTGCTTTTTTTGAATTAATACAAAATCTTAGAAGATAGAAATATTTTCATAACTATTTATAAAATATTTACATATTAATTCTAGTAATCAATTAAATAAAAATAACAATTTTAACTACACGTTGTACTTTCTCTTCATGCATATAATAATAAATTTTTATTCAGGAATTTTTTTAATACCTATTGGGTACTACATATTTATTTGATGTAAATTAATAAATAATAATTGAAATTAATAATTTTTTTATATTTATTTGCGCAAACCCTCCTACTAATAGACTCACTAGGTGAGTATTAGTAGGAGGAGACTAGAGTAGGAGTCTAACTCACTAGGAGTGAGTTAGACTCCTACTCACTAGGTAAACTAGGTGAGTATATTCACATTCTGGCGGATAATCTGTATAACGCCTTGTATATAAATAAATAAATAAATAGTGAGGAGCGAACAGTGTGTGTTGCAGAGGCTTAGAGTTTTTGTGAGAAAGATGGTGGCTAATAAATTTATATCCTGTGTATTTTTGAGTTCAGATTTCCAGTTTATATTGTGAAGTGCATTGATGAGGCTCCCTATTGCTGGTTTTCTGTGTAGTCTAAGGGGTAAATTTATTTGTAACTGAGGTTGTTATGTCTTTGTTTGCTGAGAGGAAAGTAGGAGAGTGATCGGTTGCTCTGTCGGTGATTATATTCGAACCCCAGTTTGAAACAGACCCAACTATAGGATGGGTTAACCCAAGTATTGCGCTTCGAAAAGGGTCGCCCAAGTTGGAAAAGACGAACGCTGAAAGAATATTGTTGAAAACATATTGATAACTTATTAAACCAAAATTATTTATTAGTCAGAAAAAAGACAGAAACGCGATCTATATGTAAAACCTCTACCAGACAAATATTTTAAGTAAAACCGAAGATATTTGTAGTTGTATAAAAGTGGCAGTTTTCATCGCTCGTCGAGCTCGAAAACCGGAGCATTCATCTCAGAACCATGCCTATTTCACACAGATTCCTTAATAAACGTAAGAGTTTTATATGTCACAAGAAAGACAGATATATAAGCTTCGTTCTAAATACCTTACCATGGCCATATTTAAATTTAAAGCGAAGATACGTGTACTTTTATAATAGCCGAGCTCCAACTCCGGACAGATCGATCAACGGAGCAACTCTCTCTCAGAACAATGCTTATTTCACGTAAATTTGTAAATATTCGTAAATTTTTTATATGCCTCAAAGAAAGATAAGAATAAAAGGCTCATTTTAAACACTTTATCATAGACATAATTAAAGTTATAATGAAGATTCATGTATTTTAATAATCGCCGAGCTCCGACCCTCGCACAGACTGAGCGACAGAGCAACTCTCTCAGAACAATGTTTATTATACGTAAATTCGTTAATAAACACAAATGTTTTATACGTCTTAAGAAAGATAGAAATATAAGCTATATTTTAAATACATTACATTAGACATATTTAAAGCTCAAGTGAAGATATATATGTTTTTATAATGGCGTTCAGTAGTTTTTCGGTCATGGAGTGCAGACGCCTACGCACTTGCCAATATGTTGTGTAATTAACAAAGATACGCTAATAAAGCCAAAAATATTACATGCCTCCAGAAAGACTGAGCTATGATCGTTATTGTGAGTGCACCAAAGGAAATATATCATGTTGGAGACCAATAATATAGCAATTTTAATTTAAGTTTTGACTCCCGCCCGTGCGAGAGAGTTTTTTTTTTTTTTAGTTTAGTTCATTTATTATGCACCCCATACCCATCTTGTGGGCGGTAGTGGAAAGGGTTACAGAGGCACATAATGGGCTCAGGGACTGAACCCCACAATTCATTTAGCTAAGCAAGTTACAATCTTGATGAGCTAGTTACAAAATTCAATATAAGTCATCACATCAACAATGGGTTCGAGATCGACCTCAAGTACAGGTTCTAAATTAAGCAACTGACATATGTGGAGAGCTAGTGTCAAAAATTTATATGTTTGTCCTGCACACCGCCCCCCATCCAGTGGGCAGCGGTGGATAGGTTACAATCACTTAGTTACTACCTACAGTTAGCAAACTGGGGATATTTGGCTAAAATTTCTGGTAGCAGATCATTTTGAATGAAATATTGACACATCGCTGGAACATTGGTTATAGAATTGTCTCTAAATTCACGTATCTTTTCGCACTCCATCACATAGTGACGGAGGGTGTGCGAATAATTTTGTTGACACAGTTTACATTTGGTCAGGTCTACATCAGCAGATAATGAGAATGAGAGAGATGGGGCGACTCTCGCCCCATCTATTGGAGATTCTGTCCACCTAAAGATCCAAAGCTACTCAAACCCTCCTAGCATTACGTAAGCAATGAAGTAATATGGTATATTTACTCACTATAATGTGGATGCTGGATGCAGAACATGAGAAAACATAATTTTACTCTGAAAAAATATCATTTCATAACAAAATAAGATGTAAATATGTAATATCAAAGGAAGTCGATGGTCCAAGCAACAATGTCGTTGAGCGACTTATCCAAGATATATTGCTATCTGGAAAGTGTTTGGTGGCATATGAACCTTGTGTACACAGTGATCCAGTCGTCGAACTTCTCTGCTCAAATTATCGCAAATTTAATTTATGATGTTAACAAGTAGAATGCGTATTTTTAATCAAATCTAACTATGTTAACAAGTAGAATGCGTATTTTTAATCAAATCTAACATAACTAGCCAGAAAACGTTAAAGATTATTTAAAAATACATGGCTGGAAGTTAAATCAACTCCATAGAACAATATTTTTGTTATAGATACTAATCGTTATTTGTTGGTATGCCTTCGCTACTTAAACTATCATGTACTGTATTTATGTAAAATCTCCCTGTTTCTTCGCACATGGAACACGGAACCTTACACGCTCTCTGATTTACTGTTTAATAGAGATTCACAAATAAAACTTATGATTGTTTACGTTATCAAAAAGGCAGTGACAAAGTCATTTTTGCGTTTTAATCACAGAGATTTGGTCTTATTGAGATAGGAAAGATATTCATATTTTAAAGGTTTTTGAATCTTCGCTCTCCCTATCGAAAGGAACTAACTTTTTTTTGTTATTATTAACAAGCTTAGGTATACACAGCAATGTGCTGCTACCCTATTCTATATGCAAGATTACACAGTGTATATCAAAACTAGCTATAAGTTCATCAAATATTCCCATCTCACAGGATGGTTAGTTATACATGGAATCAGGGGATAAAATACCAGCCTCAATAAAAATAATCAACCCTGACTAACAATCAGGTGAGAACATAAAATATAAGGCTGATCTATTAGCCTCCATTAGCAAAATCCGGGTACAGCATAAGAATATCTTCCAATATTCCTAAGTGTATGAAGTAATTACAGAGTTCAAAGTACCTTATACCATTTGGTCTGAAGTCACTTATAACAGGGCAATCACAGATATAGTGTTGGTGAGTATGTCCCAGCTCTTGTTCACATAGTTTACAATTGGAATATTCACCATTGGGGGCTATTCATTACCTGCAGCCACCTGCGATACATATCGATATCCTAGCCTAATTCTGGCAATTACAATGTCACACTGTCATTGTGACACTAGTGGAAGTTTTATGTTGTCCGTTCATATAATTCTCGATTCTAAACATGTTTAGTTTGTTTAGTTCATTTATTATGCGCCCCATATCATCTTGTGGGCGGTAGTGGAAAAGGTTACAGAGGCACATAAACATGTCATAGCTCTTTATACTCTTGGTTTCTGGCTTTTGTGTGTCAGTGACTGCTCTTCTGTCTTCCCTAATTTCCTAAAATATTGCGGCTTTGACAGAAGAGATTGGAATGCCCATATCCCACTCAACTTCAGGCTTATCACATTCAGTTTTAGCTGCCTTGTTTGTGTCATCATGCTGGACAACACCTATATGAGAAGGTATCTATACAAATGAGACTTTGAAACTCCTACTGTTTGCAATAATAATGATGTTTATAATGGATGTTAAAACTGCAACCTTTTGAAGATCAATGCTAATTTTATCTAGATAATGTAATAAACGAAAGTTTTCTATGTCAACAGAAAGGCAGAAATATAAGCTACACTTTAAATACTTGTCATAAATATAACTGAAGTGAAAGCGAACATATATGCATTTGTATAGCTACTTGATACTGTACAGTTTCTTGATGGCTTGTTCTAAGAGTGTGAAGCCCTTCACACCAGCCTATAAATTGTGTAATTTATTTCCATATATGCTAATTAACCTTAAAATCTATATGTCAGAAGGAAGGAAGATGTAGACGTTAATGTGACAACATTTCAAGAAATATATCTCTCTAAAGTTAAATAATACAATCCTATCGCCGGTGTCCGGATACATGAAAGATACTTAGGTATCAATGGCCAGCCAGGTGGAGATCACAGGCTGTACAATACTGATAAATTATGTAATTCACAGAGACACGTTGATAAATATTAATGTTTTATATTTTATTAAAAATACAGATATAAACTTTGTTTCATACGTTAAATGTAACAATATTTCAGTATTTATTATATAAGCATAGTATATATAATTCAGTATATACAATATATAATAATAGTGTCAGACCACGGAGGAAGAATTGAAACAGGAATTTCCTTTAGTACTTTCTTATATTAATACATCTTCAGAGCGAACCATTCCTTCTGAAGATGTATTAATATACGAAAGTACTTGAGGAAATTCCTGTTTCAATTCTTCCTCCGTGGTCTGACACTGTCACATTTTTCATTACGTGTTAATTTTCGTGATTTACAAGACCCAAGATATATTTATGATTTAACGATTTCCCATAAAGTTGCAATGATACCCTAATTGCACACTATCATCATATACAGAAAGAAATTAATTATAAAGTTGACCAAACCACACACTAGAAAGTGAAGGGACGACGACGTTTCGGTCCGTCCTGGGCCATTCTAAAGTCAATTGTGAACTTAATCGACACAATCGACTTAAGATTGGTCCAGGGCGGACCGAAACGTCGTCATCCCTTCACTTTCTAGTGTGTGTGGTTTGGTTAACATATTTCAGCCACGTTATTGTGACTCCTCGTCTGCTTAACTTATAAAATTTAAGTCACCTTAATACACAAAACAGAAGTAAAGATATATGCTGTTTGTATATTAATTATGACGCATGATCGATGTCTAGTTGAACTATGGTTGAAACAGTCAGATTATATATGTCAGCAACAAGCAAGTAATTATCGAAAGAAGGCGCCAAGCTGAAGATTGTCATCCACAAGTACAGCCACTTTTACCTTTATTATAATCTTTAATATATTTTCTATATCATCATAAATTCGGTTTATGTTTCCAATATGTTTCCAATTTTGTTTTATTAAATTATATATTTTGAAAACAGAGATGTATTCTAGTTTACCTAATATAGAGCATGAATACCACAGACTCGTCGTGCGAGTTGTAATTTATTCTGCACTCCATACTTATCCTGTGAGTGTCAGTGTATTTTGAACCACATACTCATACTGTGAGTCTTAGTTTATTGTGCACCCTATACTCATCCTGAAGCTTAGGTGTCTCCCAAGGGGTCTGTGTAATTGCCCAAAGCTAATTACCCCCGAGGACCACAGGCCTCTTTCGGTTGGTTGTTTGGTTTGACGCGGCTGTCGTTTACACACATTACATTATATGTGGATATATATATATATATATATATATATATATATATATATATATATATATATATATATATATGGGAAGACACAGTGTCTCTGCTTAAGGCACAACTCTCCTAAACACGAGAGTTAAGTATACAACTTTAGAACACTTTCCCACCAGGAGACTCGAACCCTAGCCAGCACAGAAGCCTTCCAGCAACTGGCATAACAGGTACGCCTTAACCCGCTCCACCACCCGCTCAGACCCTTAAAAGAGATGGTAATTTCGGAGTGTTTAAATACCCCAAAGATCAACACCTCCCAAGAGCACCAGAGCAAGTGAGGGGTCATTTATACGTTAATTTCATCAAGTCCCTGTTAATATGGGAAGACACAGTGTCTCTGCTTAAGGCACAACTCTCCTAAACACGAGAGTTAAGTATACAACTTTAGAACACTTTCCCACCAGGAGACTCGAACCCTAGCCAGCACAGAAGCCTTCCAGCAACTGGCATAACAGGTACGCCTTAACCCGCTCCACCACCCGCTCAGACCCTTAAAAGAGATGGTAATTTCGGAGTATTTAAATACCCCAAAGATCAACACCTCCCAAGAGCACCAGAGCAAGTGAGGGGTCATTTATACGTTAATCTAATCTTGGGAGGTGTTGATCTTTGGGGTATTTAAATACTCCGAAATTACCATCTCTTTTAAGGGTCTGAGCGGGTGCTGGAGCGGGTTAAGGCGTACCTGTTATGCCAGTTGCTGGAAGGCTTCTGTGCTGGCTAGGGTTCGAGTCTCCTGGTGGGAAAGTGTTCTAAAGTTATATATATATATATATATATATATATATATATATATATATATATATATATATATATATATATATATATATATATATATATATATATTATCAAGAAGTAGACAGACATTTAGAATTAAAGATATTGTAGCGAGTAATCCTTATACTCGCTCCATTATCTCATTATCTTAATAGCATAACTAATTACAGAAGCTACAATCCTTTCCCCAATTACAGGTAATACTCTTCTCACCTTGTTGGAGGAAGCTGAGGTGTAATCACCATATAAGTAACGATTTGATGAATAGAAGACAGTACAATTCCCACAGTCAACAATGTAGCATTCGGCGTGTACAGTTCAAATCGACCCAAGACGCTACAGCTTCGACACAGAGCAGACCGCAGACTACGACCGCATCGAGCCACCACGCTCTCGCTCCCCGAATTCAGACACTCACAATTCCCAATTGAGCCGCCACGCTCTCCCACATAGAGCTCCACGACGCTGGCCTCACTCAGCTCTCTGCTCTGCTCCAGGCTTCGTCTCGACGTCTACGACACTGCTGTATCCAGGACGACTAAATAAATATGAAACTCATTAAACACTGTGTATCTAATCAACCCAACAACGTAACATAAACATACGTTACAATATGTAGGGGTAACAGAAGCTTGTGGAGTAGGAAAGTAATGACCTAGGTACCTTATATAAAATATTTTTTCCATATACTAATTCAATCTTAGTGTTCGGGAAATTTAAGGTTGGCAGTGATTAGACATCATTCGCGGCGTATCTCGTAAGTTGGCGCAATTATCAGCTTTCCACAGGGATTGGTGGCTGATAATTCCTGATGTGGGACTGAATGTGTGCTTTGCCAGTGTGTTAATCTTTAATTAACATTTTTTTCGGGAATAATACATATTGTTCTTCATGGGGGTTGGGGGGGGGGGGGGGTTGTGCGTTAACAGTAATAAAAGGGTGAAATTTTGAGTGCAGAGTAAGGACAAAACACCCATACAGATACGGAAAATCACCTCCACCCCAGCTGCGCCTGACTGATCAAGGCCACTATACGCTGCCATACTCTCAACCTCCCCAGCTGAGAAGAATCCTAGACTGACATAAATATTATTCAAATTCACAAATGTCATACTAATATGTCAGTCAGATGTCACTGGTCAGAAGCAAGAAATTAGATGTAAAAGATATTGTGAGACTTAGTAGCACAAGGCAAGATACCACAGAGATGAAATTAGATATTTCAATGTTCTACTTTTTATTAAAGTATAGGTTACATTTTAATTGTATTCATTTGGATGCAAGTTGCAGATGTTGGGTCCTTTTATATGAATGGAGTGTTTAAACAAATTTAGTCTAACTCTGGTAATATCACATATATTTATCTCTCACATCATTTATTTAATATATATGTGCATGATTTCAGAAACATGGTCATGATCCCAATGCGTTTTAGTTTGCCAATTAAACCTGGTCAAGCTTTCGATTTTTCAGGGGAGGAAGCTGATGGGACCTTGGGAACTGTAAAGCATGTACTTTCAGAGAACATGCTATATGATGCAGTTTCTAGGGTTTATAGAGAAGGTACTGCACACTGTGGTTACAAAAAGGCAGCAACAATTTTGAAAAGGGAATTTTATGGTATTCCTAGGCAATTTGTGCAAGAAATTTGCAAATCTTGCCCAACTTGTGAAAAGGCACAGCCCCAGACATGCTTCCCCCCCCTTTCTGAAACCGATCGTCGAAACGGAGTTTATGCATCGCATACAAGTAGACCTAGCTGATAGACATGAGAAATTCTCCAGACGGAGACTATAACTATATTTGCCATGTGGAAGATCATTTCAGCAAATATCATATTGTGTTTCATTTAAAATCTAAAACTGCCAAGGAAATAAATAAAATAAATATGTTTATTCAGGTAAGGTACATACATACAAGTGATGTTCCATTAATGGATCAAATATATAGATAGAGCTAGTACATACAATGCCTAAAGCCACTATTACGCAATGCGTTTCGGGCAGGTGCTTTAATGTTGGAGTAGGGCGTTTTAGCATATTTAGGACTCTCGAGAATTTTCCATTCAGACAATTGCAAAGAGCTTGTAATCCTAATGCTGAAATGTCTTTTTGATCAGTGGGGGGGGGATACATTTTTGTTTGACTGAAGACGCTGTCACTTCCAGTCCAGCTGGTGATGATGTGCTAGAGGCAGCTGGTAATGATGTGCTAGAGACAGCTGGTGATGATGTGCTAGAGGTCACTGGTGATGATGTGCTAGAGGTCACTGGTGATGATGTGCTAGAGGTCACTGGCGATGATGTGCTAGAGGTCGCTAGTGATGATGTGCTAGAGGCAGGTGGTGATGATGTGCTAGAGGCAGGTGGTGATGATGTGCTAGAGGCAGGTGGTGATGATGTGCTAGAGGTCACTGGTGATGATGTGCTAGAGGTCGCTGGTGATGATGTGCTAGAGGTCGCTGGTGATGATGTGCTAGAGGTCGCTAGTGATGATGTGCTAGAGGTCGCTGGTGATGATGTGCTAGAGGCAGGTGGTGATGATGTGCTAGAGGTCACTGGTGAAGATGTGCTAGAGGCAGGTGGTGATGATGGGCTAGAGGTCACTGGCGATGATGTGCTAGAGGCAGCTGGTGATGATGTGCTAGAGGTCACTGGTGATGATGTGCTAGAGGTCACTGGCGATGATGTGCTAGAGGCAGGTGGTGATGATGTGCTAGAGGTCACTGGTGAAGATGTGCTAGAGGTCGCTGGTGGTGATGTGCTAGAGGCAGGTGGTGATGATGTGCTAGAGGTCGCTGGTGAAGATGTGCTAGAGGTCGCTAGTGATGATGTGCTAGAGGTCGCTAGTGATGATGTGCTAGAGGTCGCTGGTGATGATGTGCTAGAGGTCGCTGGTGATGATGTGCTAGAGGTCACTGGTGATGATGTGCTAGAGGTCACTGGTGATGATGTGCTAGAGGTCACTGGTGATGATGTGCTAGAGGCAGCTGATGATGAATAAACTGCACCAATCACTGCCACTCCTCACACCAATGCAATAATACGCAGATTGATAGCAGTGCTTCACATTCGACAATGTTAAATTATTTAACAGATGACGAGATCATAAACATTGGAATAAATGAACAGCTCTCTGACCTTCATATAAAGGCTGCATGTGACCTCATCAAACAAAATATGCCAAGCGTAGAAGGCCTTAATGACCCAGTGTTGCAGCGGGACCTCTCCTAGCCAGCTGTATTAGGTGAATTAATTCAAATAATTGAAGTTGATGGTTGTCACTGGGTCACCGTTTCCAACACTGGAGAAACTAGACAAATTAACATATACGACACCAGGCATAAATTACCCTGGTAATTAATTTAAAAAATTAAATTACCCATAAATAAGACACTGTTACACTATGATTATTGTACTCACGTTTACTCATATCCTCAACAATCCTTTCATTTCCCCGGTCACTACCACTCTGGCTGTAGAACACCTAACTCAATCCTCGTGTGTCGACTAGGTGTGGCCCTGGAATGTCCAGGGAAGGTGGCCAAAGGGGATGGCCAAGGCATGTGGCCCTAAGGGGGGTGGCCACAGGTAGCGCAGGACGTCACAGAGCCCCACCCAGGCTGGGGTGGCGCAGGGGTGGGGTGGGGTTTGGCCGGGGTGGCCAGAGCGTGGGTGGCCCCTGGGCGGCTGGCCAAGGTGGCTGGCGCATGGGATGCTTCAGGCCGGCTGGCTGGCGCCCCCATGCATACACAGGTGGATGGGGGATCACCTACAACCCCATCATACCAGAGCATGCCTCGCTCGTACACTGGGTGACAATGGCCGGCGGCGTCACCACATGGCAGACACAACAAGGTGGAATTCAAAGTCCAAGAGGGGCTGGTAATATCACCACAATTACACTGCCCATATTCCACCAATTGTCCATTAACACTAGACAGGATACTCGGACCCGACGTGAGGGATCAATCTGATACACCATGAGGTCTGCTAGCTGTCTCATGGTGAACACTGTAAACTGTCTCCTAGCTTGTTACCGTTCCTTCCGTACTCATTGGCCCCAATTTCACGCAAATTGGGCCTTGACACAACCTAGTATGGTAGGAGTGCCATGCACGATGAGTAATGAGGATGACATAGCGATTAACGGGGGTGGAGGTGGCAGGCTGCCACCCCAACCCAAAGTCCCCTTCTCAGCTTGCTGCCCAGCTCAAACTGACTGTTTGGTGGGCTAGGGAAACTCACATGCCCATTTCTCCCCCCTACCTTGTCCTGACCAATCAGCACAAAGCCGGCACAGTCTCTCTCGTGCCGCTACCAATAACAGCTGTTCGCGCCAAAACTCAGCTAGGGGCGAGGATGCCGCTACCAATAACAGGCGCCCCCTCACCCTGTGGCGTCCTGTGACGTCACATGGAGGGGGAGGCCTAGGACTGGCGCAATGTCTCACATGGTGGGGGGGTGGGGCGACATTCACCCCACTTTCCCCCCCACCTCTAACGGTTTGAGAGTCAAGTACCTTCTCATACCACTTCACTCTCAACTCTTGTCCTATTTCACAGAAACAGGAAAACTCTGTAACTCTCTCTACAGAGTAATCACAGACTTCTAGCTAGTCTTACATGATAGTCCATAGCATGAGCTTTCTTCCAACACCCCACAAGTGTATGTTAGTTTGAAAACTTCTTGTCTAGAGTCCCTAGAGCAGGTAGCCTAATCTAGAAAACTAGGAAAACTAGCTGAGGGAATCTTCATTCCCTCACCGTGTGTTGCAGAGGCTTAGAGTTTTTGTGAGAAAGATGGTGGCTAATAAATTTATATCCTGTGCATTTTTTAATTCAGATTTCCAGTTTATATATATATACACACATATATATATATATATATATATATATATATATATATATATATATATATATATATATATATATATATATATATATATATATATATATATATATATATAATATATATATATATATATTTTTTGAGATATATATACAAGAGTTGTTACATTCTTGTACAGCCACTAGTACGCGTAGCGTTTCGGGCAGGTCCCTGGAATACGATCCCCTGCCGCGAAGAATCATTGTTACAACTAAGTACCCATTTTACTGTTGAGTTAAACAGAGGCTACAGTTAAGGTTTTGCGCCTAGTAAATCCTCCCCGGCCAGGATACGAACCCATGACAAAGCGCAAATATTGTGAAGTGAATTGATGAGGCTCCCTATTGCTGGGTTTCTGTGTAGTCTAAGGGGTAAATTTATTTGTAACTGAGGTTGTTATGTCTTTGTTTGCTGAGGAAAGTAGGAGAGTGATCAGTTGCTCTGTCGGTGATTATAGCACAGATAAGGGAGGGGGGGGGGGCAGCATATTAGTCCGTATGTGGTCCATGTTAAAGTTGCCTCCTAGGATGATGTAATTTTTTGTTGAATTTATTGTTTATTTATAAGGAACCTATTTTATAGGTTTCTTATGTCATCAGAGAATGTATTTGTATTAGTATTGGAAAATATATAAATAGCTCCAATAGTTACTGACGATATAAGACCGAGAATTGAGCAAAGGTAGATTCACAGCAGTCGTCTCTGTTGCTAATATCACTTGTGCAATTGAAGTTTTCTTGATTATAGAGAGCTGTACCACGTCCTTTTTTGTCAGGCTTGCAGTTGTGAATGGCTTTACATCTGGCTAAGTTGTATAGTTGGGTAGGGTCTTTATTTAGTTATGTTTCTCTTAAGATAGTGAAAGACAGTTTAGAGCCCAGTGCTTCAAGTAGCACATTGATGTCGTCAAAATGTTTTTCGAGTGAACTGACATTTTGCTAACCCTTTGGTTGAATATTGACATGTATCTCATGACTGATCTCACAGAATGTCATGTGATTACATTGGAATGTGGAATGTAGAATATGATTAATAATTGTGTATTGTATGGATATGTGAGCCCCTTGAGTAACCTTATATGATGAGGATAGAAATAGTCAAAACTACTTTATCCTATTGAGATGTACTGCCTTTTCTCAATAAACTTACTTTAACTTGAACTTGCCAGAAATGCTGTGCGTATTGATTGTTTTGGGCTTAGTACATACTAGCTCTATCGAGAAATCCATCATTTTGCTTGTAAATCAATATGTATTTATGTACTTTTACCTAAATACAAAATTGATTTTAATAATACAATAGAACAATGCAAAAGTCGACTCAGGGGTCTGAAAGCTATGACTTGGAATGGACATGGAGCCTCTATTGCCGTGCTTAAAATGATGTACACAGCCTATGTGCGCTCCGTCATAGACTATACCGCACCAGTTCTGTGCACCTACTCCCAAAGCGACATGAAAAGGCTTGAAAGCATTCAAAATGAAGCCATGACAATCATTCTTGGAGTTTCAAGAACTGCCGAAGCGTCTAATCTACGAGAGGAGTTGTCCCTTCCCAGTGTTAAAAGCAGAATTCAGGAGCTGAATGCTAAGCTTGCAATTAGGATAGCCAGAGATCCCCATTACAATGATATTGCTAAGAAAAAACGGAGCTCTGTGCTACTTTCAGGGGGAAACAGGAGAAGCAAAAAATGGCATCACAGATGAGTCTGCTACCTCGAAGAGCTTCACCTGCTTGAGCAAGCCCGTGAGCTCCTGCCTGTAGAAAGGTTACCTCCCTGGGAGGATGACTCATGCAAGATCATCATCAATGAAATGGCAACGAAAAAATCCAACATGATACCACAAGAAATGAGGAACAAGTATCTCGAGGAAATTTATAAAGAAGCCGGAGATGAACTAGATCAAATCTACACTGACGGGTCATCTAATCCTTTCAATGGCAGGGCTGGTGCAGCATACACGGTAATCAAGGATAATACTTTCCAACGCAGAAATGAAGAAAAAGCACGTATTGAGAACTATGCCTCTATAACGCAAGCAGAGCTAACTGCTATTGTTATGGCGCTAAGGTTTCTTGCACGGAACACTAATGGTGCAGTGATTTGCACCGATTCAAAAGCAGCACTGCAAAGCCTAAGTAAAAATCGGGCAGAAAATCTTGCAATAGTCCCTGAAATTAAGAGAGCTGTACGTGAGAGTACTTTCCAATCAGGGAAGAGTCATCAAGTTTCTGTGGATCCCCTCCCATGTTGGAATATGTGGGAATGAACGAGCCGATGTGCTGGCTGCTGAAGGCGCTAATTAAAGGAGATCATATTGAATACTTCATACCCAAGACTCTACTACAAATTTGAGGTATTATCAAGCAACATCACCGTGACAAGGTAACTGAGGAAAGGAGGATAGAAGCAGAAAACAATGAATCTATACGATGGTACAACATGGTTGCAGCTGTCAATCCCAATCATTATGGCCGAAGAGGAGGAGGACGAGCGAGAGAATCAATAATAGCGAGAATCCGTCTTGGATACAAATATCCATGGAAATATAGAATGGAAACAACAGTTGATCAGCGAAGTTGCAGAATCTGTGGTGAGAGTGATGGACACCGCCTTGACCACTATCTACGTGAATGTGAACACCTGAGAGAAATCAGAAGTATGTAGAATAATAAACCCCACATTGTTTAAGTTAGGAAAACACTATTTGTCAAATATTGATACTGTTCTTAAAAGATTTCCCCATTTTGCACCCGCAAGATAACGTAAGCTTTTATGGGTTGATAGATGTTAATCTTCTTGTTTGAGGAGCTGTTCACTAGACACAGTTAAGCAAGTCCCAGCTGTGCATGGGTACAAGTGACAGGATGAACAACCCAGCGGGTTTTCTTCCTATTGGGGAGTTGTACATGCTGCTATGGCGGAGTGTCCACTCACAAGATGAGTGGCGCAGCCCAATAAGCTCGCCCCTCGGGGCAAAATTTAAATTTAATTTAAATATACTTATAGAGCAGAGTTATAGCCTGTGAGAGCTATAGAAAATGGACCATTATAAAGGGGAGGCTGCAGAAATGATAAATATTGCTTATTATGTCCCTATTCAGGGACAGTTAGCCTGTATGGATTATGCAAGTCCCGCTAAGGCCTTCTGCTGACCTTCCCCAAGATGCAACCCACCACTTGAGAAATTCCCTTTCTACCTATATACTGCTGGTTGACCAGATGCACGAAGGGGAATCGAAATGAGGCATCGATTTTTTTGCGGAAATCACACACAAGACCTTCTTTATTGCTCAAACTTCGCTGAGACTTTATAACTTTTCAAGTTATAGTTTTGCTTTTTTTGAATTAATACAAAATCTTAGAAGATAGAAACATTTTCATAACTATTTATAAAATATTTACATATTAATTCTAGTAATCAATTAAATAAAAATAACAATTTTAACTACACGTTGTACTTTCTCTTCATATATATAATAATAAATTTTTATTCAGGAAATTTTTTAATACCTATTGGGTACTACATATTTATTTGATGAAAATTAATAAATAATAATTGAAATTAATTATTTTTTTATATTTATTTGCGCAAACCCTCCTACTAATAGACTCACTAGGTGAGTATTAGTAGGAGGAGACTAGTAGAGTAAGGAGGAGTAGACTCCTAACTCTACTCACTAGGTAAACTAGGTGAGTATATTCACATTCTGGCGGATAATCTGTATAACGCCTTGTATATAAATAAATAAATAAATAGTGAGGAGCGAACAGTGTGTGTTGCAGAGGCTTAGCGTTTTTGTGAGAAAGATGGTGGCTAATAAATTTATATCCTGTGTATTTTTGAGTTCAGATTTCCAGTTTATATTGTGAAGTGCATTGATGAGGCTCCCTATTGCTGGTTTTCTGTGTAGTCTAAGGGGTAAATTTATTTGTAACTGAGGTTGTTATGTCTTTGTTTGCTGAGAGGAAAGTAGGAGAGTGATCGGTTGCTCTGTCGGTGATTATATTCGAACCCCAGTTTGAAACAGACCCAACTATAGGATGGGTTAACCCAAGTATTGCGCTTCGAAAAGGGTCGCCCAAGTTGGAAAAGACGAACGCTGAAAGAATATTGTTGAAAACATATTGATAACTTATTAAACCAAAATTATTTATTAGTCAGAAAAAGACAGAAACGCGATCTATATGTAAAACCTCTACCAGACAAATATTTTAGTAAAACCGAAGATATTTGTAGTTGTATAAAAGTGGCAGTTTTCATCGCTCGTCGAGCTCGAAAACCGCAGCATTCATCTCAGAACCATGCCTATTTCACACAGATTCCTTAATAAACGTAAGAGTTTTATATGTCAGACGAAAGACAGATATATAAGCTTCGTTCTAAATACCTTACCATGGCCATATTTAAATTTAAAGCGAAGATACGTGTACTTTTATAATAGCCGAGCTCCAACTCCGGACAGATCGATCAACGGAGCAACTCTCTCAGAACAATGCTTATGTCACGTAAATTTGTAAATAATCTTAAATTTTTTATATGCCTCAAAGAAAGATAGGAATAAAAGGCTCATTTTAAACACTTTATCATAGACATAATTAAAGTTCTAATGAAGATTCATGTATTTTAATAATCGCCGAGCTCCGACCCCCGCACAGACTGAGCGACAGAGCAACTCTCTCAGAACAATGTTTATTTTACGTAAATTCGTTAATAAACACAAATGTTTTATACGTCTTAAGAAAGATAGATATATAAGCTTTATTTTAAATACATTAGACATATTTAAAGCTCAAGTGAAGATATATATGTTTTTATAGTGGCGTTCAGTAGTTTTTCGGTCATGGAGTGCAGACGCCTACGCACTTGCCAATATGTTGTGTAATTAACAAAGATACGCTAATAAAGTCTAAAATATTACATGCCTCCAGAAAGACTGAGCTATGATCGTTATTGTGAGTGCACCAAAGGAAATATATCATGTTGGAGACCAATGATATAGCAATTTTAATTTAAGTTTCGACTCCCGCCCGTGCGAGAGAGATGGGGCGACTCTCGCCCCATCTATTGGAGATTCTGTCCACCTAAAGATCCAAAGCTACTCAAACCCTCCTAGCATTACGTAAGCAATGAAGTAATATGGTATATTTACTCACTATAATGTGGATGCTGGATGCAGAACATGAGAAAACATAATTTTACTCTGAAAAAATATCATTTCATAACAAAATAAGATGTAAATATGTAATATCAAAGGAAGTCGATGGTCCAAGCAACAATGTCGTTGAGCGACTTATCCAAGATATATTGCTATCTGGAAAGTGTTTGCTGGCATATCAACCTTGTGTACACAGTGATCCAGTCGTCGAACTTCTCTGCTCAAATTATCGCAAATTTAATTTATGTTAACAAGTAGAATGCGTATTTTTAATCAAATCTAACTATGTTAACAAGTAGAATGCGTATTTTTAATCAAATCTAACATAACTAGCCAGAAAACGTTAAAGATTATTTAAAAATACATGGCTGGAAGTTAAATCAACTCCATAGAACAATATTTTTGTTATAGATACTAATCGTTATTTGTTGGTATGCCTTCGCTACTTAAACTATCATGTACTGTATTTATGTAAAATCTCCCTGTTTCTTCGCACATGGAACACGGAACCTTACACGCTCTCTGATTTACTGTTTAATAGAGATTCACAAATAAAACTTATGATTGTTTACGTTATCAAAAAGGCAGTGACAGTCATTTTTACGTTTTAATCACAGAGATTTGGTCTTATTGAGATAGGAAAGATATTCATATTTTAAAGGTTTTTGAATCTTCGCTCTCCCTATCGAAAGGAACTAACTTTTTTTTGTTATTATTAACAAGCTTAGGTATACACAGCAATGTGCTGCTACCCTATTCTATATGAAAGATTACACAGTGTATATCAAAAACTAGCTATAAGTTCATCAAATATTCCCATCTCACAGGATGGTTAGTTATACATGGAATCAGGGGATAAAATACCAGCCTCAATAAAAATAATCAACCCTGACTAACAATCAGGTGAGAACATAAAATATAAGGCTGATCTATTAGCCTCCGTTAGCAAAATCCGGGTACAGCATAAGAATATCTTCCAATATTCCTAAGTGTATGAAGTAATTACAGAGTTCAAAGTACCTTATACCATTTGGTCTGAAGTCACTTATAACAGGGCAATCACAGATATAGTGTTGGTGAGTATGTCCCAGCTCTTGTTCACATAGTTTACAATTGGAATATTCACCATTGGGGCTATTCATTACCTGCAGCCACCTGCGATACATATCGATATCCTAGCCTAATTCTGGCAATTACAATGTCACACTGTCATTGTGACACTAGTGGAAGTTTTATGTTGTCCGTTCATATAATTCTCGATTCTAAACATGTTTAGTTAGTTTAATTCATTTATTATGCACCCCATATCATCTTGTGGGCGGTAGTGGAAAAGGTTACAGAGGCACATAAACATGTCATAGCTCTTTATACTCTTGGTTTCTGGCTTTTGTGTGTCAGTGACTGCTCTTCTGTCTTCCCAAATTACCTAAAATATTGCGGCTTTGACAGAAGAGATTGGAATGCCCATATCCCACTCAACTTCAGGCTTATCACATTCAGTTTTAGCTGCCTTGTTTGTGTCATCATGCTGGACAACACCTATATGAGAAGATATCCATACAAATGAGACTTTGAAACTCCTACTGTTTGCAATAATAATGTTGTTTATAATGGATGTTAAAACTACAACCTTTTGAAAATCATTGCTAATTTTATCTAGATAATGTAATAAACGAAAGTTTTCTATGTCAACAAAAAGACAGAAATATAAGCTACACTCTAAATACTTTAATTGTCATATATATAACTGAAGTGAAAGCGAAGATATATGCATTTGTATAGCTACTTGATACTGTACAGTTACTTGATGGTTTGCTCTAAGAGTGTGAAGCCCTTCACACCAGCCTATAAATTGTGTAATTTATTTCCATATATACTAATTAACCTTAAAATCTATGTCAGAAGGAAGAAAGATGAAGACGTTAATGTGACAACATTTCAATAAATATCTCTCTCTCTAAAGTTAAATAATACAATCCTATCGCCGGTGTCCGGACACATGAAAGCTACTTAGGTATCAGTGGCCAGCCAGGTGGAGATCACAGGCTGTACAATACTGATAAATTATGTAATTCACAGAGATACGTATATAAACATTAATGTTTTATATTTTATTAAAAATACAGATATAAACTTTGTTTCATACGTTAAATGTAGCAATATTTCAGTATATATTATATAAGCATAATATATATAATTCAGTAAATACAATATATAATAAGACAGTGTCAGACCACGGAGGAAGAATTGAAACAGGAATTTCCTTTAGTACTTTCTTATATTAATACATCTTTAGAAGGAACCATTCCATATTAATATACGAAAGTACTTAAGGAAATTCCTGTTTCAATTCTTCCTCCGTGTTCTGACACTGTCACATTTTTCATTACGTGTTAATTTTCGTGATTTACACACAAAATATATAATAAGATATTGTATATTTAACAACATAAGTATAAGACCCAAGATATATTTATGATTTAACGATTTCCCATAAAGTTCCAATGATACTCTAATTGCACATTATCATCATATACAGAAAGAAATTAATTATAGAGTTGACCAAACCACACACTAGAAAGTGAAGGGACGACGACGTTTCGGTCCGTCCTGGGCCATTCTAAAGTCGATTGTGAACTTAATCGACTTAAGATTGGTCCAGGACGGACCGAAGCGTCGTCATCCCTTCACTTTCTAGTGTGTGTGGTTTGGTCAACATATTTCAGCCACGTTATTGTGACTCCTCGTCTGCTTAACTTATAAAATTTAAGTCACCTTAATACACAAAACAGAAGTAAAGATATATACTGTTTGTATATTAATTATGACGCATGATCGATGTCTAGTTGAATTATGGTTGAAACAGTCAGATTATATATGTCAGCCACAAGCAAGTAATTATCAAAAGAAGGCGCCAAGCTGAGGATTGTCATCCACAAGTACAGCCACTTTTACCTTTATTATAAACTTTATTATATATTCTATATCATCATAAATTCGGAAACATACAATATGTTTCCAATTTTGTTTTATTAAATTATATATTTTGAAAAAAAGATGTATTCTAGTTTACCTAATATAGAGCATGAATACCACAGACTCATTGTGCGAGTTGTAGTTTATTCTGCACTCCATACTTATCCTGTGAGTCTCAGTGTATTTTGAACCGCATACTCATGCAGGCGATGAGTCACAATAACGTGGCTGAAGTATGTTGACCAGACCATACACTAGAAGTTGAAGGGACGACGACGTTTCGGTCCGTCCTGGACCATTCTCAAGTCGATATATATATATATATATATATATATATATATATATATATATATATATATATATATATATATATATATATATATATATATATACATATATATACATATATATATATATATATATATATATATATATATATATATATATATATATATATATATACATATATATATATATATATATATATATATATATATATATATATATATATATATATATATATGTATATATATATATATATATATATATATATATATATATATATATATATATATATATATATATATATATATATATATATATATATATATATATATATATACGTATATATATATATGTCGTACCTAATAGCCAGAACGCACTTCTCAGCCTACTATTCAAGGCCCGATTTGCCTAATAAGCCAAGTTTTCATGAATTAATGTTTTTTCGTCTACCTAACCTACCTAACCTAACCTAACCTAGCTTTTTTTGGCTACCTAACCTAACCTTACCTATAAATATAGGTTAGGTTAGGTTAGGTAGGGTTGGTTAGGTTCGGTCATATATCTACGTTAATTTTAACTCCAATAACAAAAAATTGACCCCATACATAGAGAAAAGGGTTGCTTTATCATTTCATAAGAAAAAAATTATAGTAAATATATTAATTCAGGAAAACTTGGCTTATTAGGCAAATCGGGCCTTGAATAGTAGGCTGAGAAGTGAGTTCTGGCTACTAGGTACGACATATATATATATATATATATATATATATATATATATATATATATATATATATATATATATATATATATATATATATATATATATGCGGAAAATCCACAGAGAAATATGAAATGAGGTGAACTTTTCGGCTTTGTTAAAGCCTTTGTCAACACCAGACTGACTAAGGAGAAGGGAGAAGGGGGGAAGATATATAGGCCGACACCTGACCACCCCATCCCAAGGGTTGGTCAGGTGTAATTAACCAAAAACAGGTATAGCTTAGCTTAGAATGGTCAAAGAGGATTAAGCGGTCAGAGAATAAGGATGAAAGATTAAAGAAAAGCCTCATGAACACACAATATATGAATATACAATTATAATGAGACATTGTAAGCCTCTCTATCAGAGTTGTTTCTTAAACTGTTGTGCAATATTATAACTTAAAAATGGATCAAGTTTGTACATTCCAGTACTAACATTAAGAGGATTTGGACACTGACTGATTAGAGCAGACTCAATCAAATTCCGTTCCACGAAATCCCCACAATTGGTAATGCTTTTTGCCCCATTCCAGTTAATATTGTGATCGCATAAACTCGTATGTAGATACAATGCATTAGACGTTTGGGCAGTTCTAATACTATAAGCATGTTGTGACAACCGCAATTGTAAGGACTTTCCTGTTTGTCCAAGGTACACAGAATCACAATCATTGCAGGGAATCGAATACACACAACCTGCTGTATCAGGGGAGTTTTTTATTAAATTGGATTTGATCGTACTATTAGTGAACACCAAATTTATATTAAGTTTCTTAAAAATCAGAGACAATTTTTCAAGTCCACTCGCATAAGGTACGAGTGGACCTAAGGAAAAAAAATTGTCTCTGATTTTTAAGAAACTGTAGTTACCAGTTGCGTTGTTTCTGGGAGTATGGGTTCGAGTCACTTCTGGGGTGTGAATTTTCATTCGCATATAGTCCTGGGGACCATTCAGGCTTGTTCGCATTTGTGTTCCTCACGTGTGCCCCAAAGAATGAGGTGATTTGGGGAAATGCTATGCCCAAGATTACCATCCGAGTTGCCGTCGGGGAAGTGGCTCAAATAGCCTCGGCTATCACTTTCTTTTGACGGCCGTGATGGTCAAGTGGATTAAGGCGCCCTGTAGTTACCAGTTGCGTTGCTTCTGGGAGTATGGGTTCGAGTCACTTCTGGGGTGTGAGTTTTCATTCGCATATAGTCCTGGGGACCATTCAGGCTTGTTCGCATTTGTGTTCCTCACGTGTGCCCCAAATAATGAGGTGATTTGGTGAAATGCTATGCCCAAGATTACCATCCGAGTTGCCGTCGGGGAAGTGGCTCAAATAGCCTCGGCTATCACTTCCTTTTGACGGCCGTGATGGTCAAGTGGATTAAGGCGCCCTGTAGTTACCAGTTGCGTTGCTTCTGGGAGTATGGGATCGAGTCACTTCTGGGGTGTGAGTTTTCATTCGCATATAGTCCTGGGGACCATTCAGGCTTGTTCGCATTTGTGTTCCTCACGTGTGCCCCAAAGAATGAGGTGATTTGGTGAAATACTATGCCCAAGATTACCATCTGAGTTGCCGTCGGGGAAGTGGCTCAAATAGCCTCGGCTATCACTTCCTTTTGACGGCCGTGATGGTCAAGTGGATTAAGGCGCCCTGTAGTTACCAGTTGCGTTGCTTCTGGGAGTATGGGTTCGAGTCACTTCTGGGGTGTGAGTTTTCATTCGCATATAGTCCTGGGGACCATTTAGGCTTGTTCGCAGTTGTGTTCCTCACGTGTGCCCCAAAGAATGAGGTGATTTGGTGAAATGCTATGCCCAAGATTACCATCCGAGTTGCCGTCGGGGAAGTGGCTCAAATAGCCTCGGCTATCACTTCCTTTTGACGGCCGTGATGGTCAAGTGGATTAAGGCGCCCTGTAGTTACCAGTTGCGTTGCTTCTGGGAGTATGGGTTCGAGTCACTTCTGGGGTGTGAGTTTTCATTCGCATATAGTCCTGGGGACCATTCAGGCTTGTTCGCATTGGTGTTCCTCACGTGTGCCCCAAAGAATGAGGTGATTTGGTGAAATGCTATGCCCAAGATTACCATCCGAGTTGCTGTCGGGGAAGTGGCTCAAATAGCCTCGGCTATCACTTCCTTTTGACGGCCGTGATGGTCAAGCGGATTAAGGCGCCCTGTAGTTACCAGTTGCGTTGCTTCTGGGAGTATGGGTTCGAGTCACTTCTGGGGTGTGAGTTTTCATTCGCATATAGTCCTGGGGACCATTCAGGCTTGTTCGCATTTGTGTTCCTCACGTGTGCCCCAAAGAATGAGGTGATTTCGTGAAATGCTATGCCCAAGATTACCATCCGAGTTGCCGTCGGGGAAGTGGCTCAAATAGCCTCGGCTATCACTTCCTTTTGACGGCCGTGATGGTCAAGTGGATTAAGGCGCCCTGTAGTTACCAGTTGCGTTGCTTCTGGGAGTATGGGTTCGAGTCACTTCTGGGGTGTGAGTTTTCATTCGCATATAGTCCTGGGGACCATTCAGGCTCGTTCGCATTTGTGTTCCTCACTTGTGCCCCAAAGAATGAGGTGATTTGGTGAAATGCTATGCCCAAGATTGCCATCCGAGTTGCCGTCGGGGAAGTGGCTCAAATAGCCTCGGCTGTCACTTCCTTTTGACGGCCGTGATGGTCAAGTGGATTAAGGCACCCTGTAGTTACCAGTTGCGTTGCTTCTGGGAGTATGGGTTCGAGTCACTTCTGGGGTGTGAGTTTTCATTCGCATATAGTCCTGGGGACCATTCAGGCTTGTTCGCATTTGTGTTCCTCACGTGTGCCCCAAAGAATGAGGTGATTTGGTGAAATGCTATGCCCAAGATTGCCATCCGAGTTGCCGTCGGGGAAGTGGCTCAAATAGCCTCGGCTATCACTTCCTTTTGACGGCCGTGATGGTCAAGTGGATTAAGGCGCCCTGTAGTTACCAGTTGCGTTGCTTCTTGGAGTATGGGTTCGAATCACTTCTGGGGTGTGAGTTTTCATTCGCATATAGTTCTGGGGACCATTCAGGCTTGTTCGCATTTTTGTTCCTCATGTGTGCCCCAAAGAATGAGGTGATTTGGTGAAATGCTATGCCCAAGATTACCATCCGAGTTGCCGTCGGGGAAGTGGCTCAAATAGCCTCGGCTATCACTTCCTTTTGACGGCCGTGATGGTCAAGTGGATTAAGGCGCCCTGTAGTTACCAGTTGCGTTGCTTCTGGGAGTATGGGTTCGAGTCACTTCTGGGGTGTGAGTTTTCATTCGCATATAGTCCTGGGGACCATTCAGGCTTGTTCGCATTTGTGTTCCTCACGTGTGCCCCAAAGAATGAGGTGATTTGGTGAAATGCTATGCCCAAGATTACCATCCGAGTTGCTGTCGGGGAAGTGGCTCAAATAGCCTCGGCTATCACTTCCTTTTGACGGCCGTGATGGTCAAGTGGATTAAGGCGCCCTGTAGTTACCAGTTGCGTTGCTTCTGGGAGTATGGGTTTGAGTCACTTCTGGGGTGTGAGTTTTCATTCGCATATAGTCCTGGGGACCATTCAGGCTTGTTCGCAGTTGTGTTCCTCACGTGTGCCCCAAAGAATGAGGTGATTTGGTGAAATGCTATGCCCAAGATTACCATCCGAGTTGCCGTCGGGGAAGTGGCTCAAATAGCCTCGGCTATCACTTCCTTTTGACGGCCGTGATGGTCAAGTGGATTAAGGCGCCCTGTAGTTACCAGTTGCGTTGCTTCTGGGAGTATGAGTTCGAGTCACTTCTGGGTTGTGAGTTTTCATTCGCATATAGTCCTGGGGACCATTCAGGCTTGTTCGCATTTGTGTTCCTCACGTGTGCCCCAAAGAATGAGGTGATTTGGTGAAATGCTATGCCCAAGATTAGCCTCCGAGTTGCCGTCGGGGAAGTGGCTCAAATAGCCTCGGCTGTCACTTCCTTTTGACGGCCGTGATGGTCAAGTGGATTAAGGCGCCCTGTAGTTACCAGTTGCGTTGTTTCTGGGAGTCGAGTCACTTCTGGGGTGTGAGTTTTCATTCGCATATAGTCCTGGGGACCATTCAGGCTTGTTCGCATTTGTGTTCCTCACGTGTGCCCCAAAGAATGAGGTGATTTGGTGAAATGCTATGCCCAAGATTACCATCCGAGTTGCCGTCGGGGAAGTGGCTCAAAGATTTTCCCCATGAAACTGACAGAGAAGACTGTACTGCCATCGTGATCCAGGAATTGCGTACTAAGTTGAATTATTCAATCGAAGCAAGAGACATTAAGTCAGCTTATAGAGTGGGTACCAAATCATCTGGTGCAAACAACAGAAGGATACGCGTGAAGTTGGATAGCTGCTCCCGCAAGTCAGACCTTATCACTGCTGCAGTCGCTAGGAAATCCAAGGTTTATGTGAACGAATGTCTTACCAGATTCAGACAAAATCTCTTATTTAAACTACGTGGAATTCGCAATAGATCCACTGCTATTAAACATTGTTTTGTGCGCGATGGTAAAATAATAGCTAGGAAGACTGACTCTGGAAAAACTTATGTCATAACCACTGAAGCACACCTCACTTCTTTCCTGGATGACTGTGGGATATCAGCTGAATAACCAGAACATAATTTGTAGTCTCACATACAACCAAAGTGTACTTAAGCTCTGCCTTTCCTTTCCAAAGGTGTTTATTTTTATTTTTATTTTAATTTTTACTTTATTTTTTGTTTGTCATCTTTGCCTGTTTTATACTCTTAATTATTTGTTCTTAGTTAATCCCCTTGTCACTAAACCTAGGGCTTTTTATTACCCTGTTAATTAACCATTACTAAGCTAATTATCTTCAAGATCATTTTTTTATGATTATTATTATTTTTCTTATTATTTTTTATTTTTACATTTATATTGTCAGTCTCTACTGATTTTTTGTGTTTTATTTTATGTAACTTCTGTGTCCTCCCTGGCTATCTATTGGATCTTTATTTTACTTCTAAATTGTTACTATTTTATTGTATCTGCTTTTATTCTTGTGTTTTGCTTTATCGTGTATCTTGTATCGTGATCCCTCTGCATCTCTATGCACACTGATATTGATCCTGATCAAAATCTTCTGTCTCATATCTACACCAACCAGCACATTGATCATCATTATTGCAAGTATTTCACAGCACACCAGGCTAAAAACAAACTCCAAAATAGCACCTGTCTATCAGTTTATAACCAAAATGTTAGATCACTTGGTAAACATTTTGACGATTTAAATGCACTACTCACAGCACTAGGTACTAACCTATCGTTCATTATTTTAACAGAAACTTGGCTAAATAAAGACTATACCCAACTCTACAACTTAGCTGGTTATAAAGCCATTCATAACTGTAGGCCTAATAAAAAAGGTGGTGGCACAGCTATATATTACCGAGATACATTTATCTGCAACAGTGTTATTAGTGACAGAGATGACTACTGTGAATATACTTTTGCTCAGTTTACAATTAAATCCCTTAAATCCTCTTTGACTATTGGAGCCATCTATAGATTTCCTAATACTAACATAGCTTCTTTCTCAGACAACCTAAGGAATCTTATTATAAACAACAATCTCAACAAAAACCACATCATTCTGGGAGGAGACTTTAATATTGACCTGGGTCAACAAAACTGCTCTCAAGTTGACTATTTCCTTAACAGCATGAACTCCTGTATGCTAATCCCCACTATCACCAAACCTACCCGAGTCACTCAAACATCAGCCACTACCTTGGACCACATATGGACAAACATAACAGCTCCCCTTGTATCTGGTATAATCTACGACAGAACAACTGACCACTATCCTACCTTTCTCATAGTGAACATGGACATAACACCACCAAAAAGCAAGAAATTTTCATTTAGGCTACACAGTGAATCAGCTTTAGACAATCTTACAGAGGCACTTCACAATATTAACTGGGATTCTGAATTCATTAATACCCATGATATAAATTCATTAGCTAACCTCTTCCTCTCCAAAACTCTAAGCCTCTACAACCTTCATTGTCCCCTTCTTACAAAGCAAGTAACTGACAAAAGATTAAACAATCCATGGCTCACAAATGGCATTCTCAACTCAATCAACAAGAAACATGAATATGAAAAGAAAGTTAGGATTGGCCTAGTTTCAAGGGAAGTAGCTAAAAGGTACTCATCAATGCTTACCAGTATCATAAGAAAGGCAAAACTTGCATATTATGTGAATAGATTCAATGAAGCAAAAGGTAACATGAAAAACACTTGGAAAACTATCTCTAGTATCCTAGGAACTAAACAACACTCACATAACCAAATAAAACTCTACAAGGATGGGGATATACCGTCAACTGATTTAGAAATGGCAAATGAATTTAATAGTTTCTTTTCATCGGTTGGTGCTAATCTTGCCAGTAAAATCCCACAGACTCAGACACATATTAACACATATCTCTCAGGCAGCTATCCAAACTCTCTTCTCCTTTCACCAATCAGCCCGGCAGATGTTGTGTCCATCATACACTCTCTAAAAACCAAGGCAGGGAACACCAGTGAAATTCCGTCCATTGTGTACAAGAGAGCCTCCCATGCCCTTGCCCCACCCATAGCACTACTGTTCAACAAATCTATAGAGTGTCACACCTTCCCTGATATCCTCAAAAAAGCAAGAGTAACGCCAGTCCATAAAGGAGGCAATCCGGCGGACATAAACAATTATAGACCAATATCAAATCTACCCATTCTATCAAAAATATTTGAAAAAATTATTTACAAACAGCTCTATTCCTACCTCGTAAAATTCGACATACTCAGCCCCTGCCAGTTTGGCTTCCGGTCCCAAAAGAGTACCAATGATGCAATCATTAGTCTCCTTGACATTATCTACTCAGCCCTTGACAAAAATGAGTTTCCGATTGGACTCTTCATTGACCTAAGAAAAGCCTTTGATACTGTTAATCACAACTACCTCTTATTTAAACTCCAGCATTATGGAATCCGAGGCCTTGCCCTTGACTACATCCGATCCTATCTTAGTGACAGACACCAATATGTAACCATCAATGATACAACTTCTTCCACTCTACCAATTACCGTTGGAGTGCCACAGGGCAGCATCTTAGGACCTCTTCTATTTCTTATATATATAAACGATCTGCCTAATGTCTCTAATATTCTCAAACCTATATTGTTTGCTGACGATACTACCCTTATCTACTCAAACCTCAACCCACATACACTAAATAATGTTGTGAATAATGAATTAAAAAAAGTCCACTTATGGATGTCAACGAACAAACTAACATTAAACATCGAAAAGACTTACTACATCTTATTTGGAAACAAATCATCAAATGCAATTCAGCTACAGATAGACAACATTAACATCAGTAATAAAAATGATGGCAAGTTTCTTGGCCTATTCCTAGACAAGAGACTCAACTTCAGCACCCACATTCAACACATAACTAAGAAAGTCTCTAAGACAGTTGGTATACTCTCCAAAATCAGATATTATGTTCCTAACTCTGCTCTCCTCTCACTATATTATGCACTAATCTACCCCTATCTTAATTATGGTATCTGTGCATGGGGGTCTACCACTGCAAACCACCTTAAGCCCATCATCACACAGCAAAAATCTGCTATCAGAATAATAACTAACTCTGCTTTCAGACAACACTCAGCTCCCTTGTTTAAATCTCTAAACTTGCTAAATATTAACTCCCTCCACACATTCTCTTGTGTCAACTACATTTACAAAACCCTGTTCTTAAATGCAAACCATGCTCTGAAACTCTCCCTGGACAGATGTAATAGGACCCATTATCACCACACCAGAAATAAATATCTCTTTGATATCCCCAGGGTCAAACTTAATCTGTGTAAACACTCTATGCAAATTAAGGGACCTAGTCTATGGAACTCACTCCCTAGTGAATTGAAAAACTGTAAAACTTTTGCCTTATTTAAAAGCAAAACCAAAAAGTACCTAACTTCATCTATTTAGTTTCCTACACTGAGCTTTAATTTGCTCTGTACCTAGTGGTACCCAATCTCCTAATTTTTATGTAATATCAAACAACCTTATCATTGTGTTCATTGCTGTCTTCTTTTATGTGCTAGCCATATGCTGTATTGTGACTACCAATTTTTGTCAACTACCATTCAAGCTGTCATTGCAATCAATCTTATATTGTTTCTGCTGTATTGTGCCTACCAATTTGTTGTCAACTACCATTTTAAGCTGTCATTGCAATCAATCATAGCTACCTATGTGCTTTAATATACTGTACCTATAATTTTATCTCATCTATTTTTTTTTTTTTCATTCCATGTAATCTGTTATCATTTTTTGTCTATAAATTTTGCAAGTATTTACCTCCTTAAAATTTTCTTAGATTAAGGACCTGCCCGAAACGCTGCGCGTGCTAGTGGCTTTACAAGACTGTAATTACCATAATTGTATCCTCACATTCCTTATGTACATTCTTGTATATGCATAAATAAATAAATAAATAAATAAATAGCCTCGGCTGTCACTTCCTTTTGACGGCCGTGATGGTCAAGTGGATTAAGGCGCCCTGTAGTTACCAGTTGCGTTGCTTCTGGGAGTATGGGTTCGAGTCACTTCTGGGGTGTGAGTTTTCATTCGCATATAGTCCTGGGGACCATTCAGGCTTGTTCGCAGTTGTGTTCCTCACGTGTGCCCCAAAGAATGAGGTGATTTGGTGAAATGCTATGCCCAAGATTACCATCCGAGTTGCCGTCGGGGAAGTGGCTCAAATAGCCTCGGCTATCACTTCCTTTTGACGGCCGTGATGGTCAAGTGGATTAAGGCGCCCTGTAGTTACCAGTTGCGTTGCTTCTGGGAGTATGGGTTCGAGTCACTTCTGGGGTGTGAGTTTTCATTCGCATATAGTCCTGGGGACCATTCAGGCTTGTTCGCATTTGTGTTCCTCACGTGTGCCCCAAAGAATGAGGTGATTTGGTGAAATGCTATGCCCAAGATTACCATCCGAGTTGCCGTCGGGGAAGTGGCTCAAATAGCCTCGGCTATCACTTCCTTTTGACGGCCGTGATGGTCAAGTGGATTAAGGCGCCCTGTAGTTACCAGTTGCGTTGCTTCTGGGAGTATGGGTTCGAGTCACTTCTGGGGTGTGAGTTTTCATTCGCATATAGTCCTGGGGACCATTCAGGCTTGTTCGCATTTGTGTTCCTCACGTGTGCCCCAAAGAATGAGGTGATTTGGTGAAATGCTATGCCCAAGATTACCATCCGAGTTGCCGTCGGGGAAGTGGCTCAAATAGCCTCGGCTATCACTTCCTTTTGACGGCCGTGATGGTCAAGTGGATTAAGGCGCCCTGTAGTTACCAGTTGCGTTGCTTCTGGGAGTATGGGTTCGAGTCACTTCTGGGGTGTGAGTTTTCATTCGCATATAGTCCTGGGGACCATTCAGGCTTGTTCGCATTTGTGTTCCTCACGTGTGCCCCAAAGAATGAGGTGATTTGGTGAAATGCTATGCCCAAGATTACCATCCGAGTTGCCGTCGGGGAAGTGGCTCAAATAGCCTCGGCTATCACTTCCTTTTGACGGCCGTGATGGTCAAGTGGATTAAGGCGCCCTGTAGTTACCAGTTGCGTTGCTTCTGGGAGTATGGGTTCGAGTCACTTCTGGGGTGTGAGTTTTCATTCGCATATAGCCCTGGGGACCATTCAGGCTTGTTCGCATTTGTGTTCCTCACGTGTGCCCCAAAGAATGAGGTGATTTGGTGAAATGCTATGCCCAAGATTACCATCCGCGTTGCCGTCGGGGAAGTGGCTCAAATAGCCTCGGCTGTCACTTCCTTTTGACGGCCGTGATGGTCAAGTGGATTAAGGCGCCCTGTAGTTACCAGTTGCGTTGCTTCTGGGAGTATGAGTTCGAGTCACTTCTGGGGTGTGAGTTTTCATTCGCATATAGTCCTGGGGACCATTCAGGCTTGTTCGCATTTGTGTTCCTCACGTGTGCCCCAAAGAATGAGGTGATTTGGTGAAATGCTATGCCCAAGATTACCATCCGAGTTGCCGTCGGGGAAGTGGCTCAAATAGCCTCGGCTATCACTTCCTTTTGACGGCAGTGATGGTCAAGTGGATTAAGGTGCCCTGTAGTTACCAGTTGCATTGCTTCTGGGAGTATGGGTTCGAGTCACTTCTGGGGTGTGAGTTTTCATTCGCATATAGTCCTGGGGACCATTCAGGCTTGCTCGCATTTGTGTTCCTCACGTGTGCCCCAAAGAATGAGGTGATTTGGTGAAATGCTATGCCCAAGATTACCATCCGAGTTGCCTTCAGGGAAGTGGCTCAAATAGCCTCGGCTATCACTTCCTTTTGACGGCCGTGATGGTCAAGTGGATTAAGGTGCCCTGTAGTTACCAGTTGCGTTGCTTCTGGGAGTATGGGTTCGAGTCACTTCTGGGGTGTGAGTTTTCATTCGCATATAGTCCTGGGGACCATTCAGGCTTGTTCGCATTTGTGTTCCTCACGTGTGCCCCAAAGAATGAGGTGATTTGGTGAAATGCTATGCCAAAGATTACCATCCGAGTTGCCGTCGGGGAAGTGGCTCAAATAGCCTCGGCTATCACTTACTTTTGACGGCCGTGATGGTCAAGTGGATTAAGGCACCCTGTAGTTACCAGTTGCGTTGCTTTTGGGAGTATGGGTTCGAGTCACTTCTGGGGTGTGAGTTTTCATTCGCATATAGTCCTGGGGACCATTCAGGCTTGTTCGCATTTGTGTTCCTCACGTGTGCCTCAAAGAATGAGGTGATTTGGTGAAATGCTATGCCCAAGATTACCATCGGAGTTGCCGTCGGGGAAGTGGCTCAAATAGCCTCGGCTATCACTTCCTTTTGACGGCCGTGATGGTCAAGTGGATTAAGGCGCCCTGTAGTTACCAGTTGCGTTGCTTCTGGGAGTATGGGTTCGAGTCACTTCTGGGGTGTGAGTTTTCATTCGCATATAGTCCTGGGGACCATTCAGGCTTGTTCGCATTTGTGTTCCTCACGTGTGCCCCCAAAGAATGAGGTGATTTGGTGAAATGCTATGCCCAAGATTACCATCCGAGTTGCCGTCGGGGAAGTGGCTCAAATAGCCTCGGCTATCACTTCCTTTTGACGGCCGTGATGGTCAAGTGGATTAAAGCGCCCTGTAGTTACCAGTTGCGTTGCTTCTGGGAGTATGGGTTCGAGTCACTTCTGGGGTGTGAGTTTTCATTCGCATATAGTCCTGGGGACCATTCAGGCTTGTTCGCATTTGTGTTCCTCACGTGTGCCCCAAAGAATGAGGTGATTTGGTGAAATGCTATGCCCAAGATTACCATCCGAGTTGCCGTCGGGGAAGTGGCTCAAATAGCTTTGGGTATCACTTCCTTTTGACGGCCGTGATGGTCAAGTGGATTAAGGCGCCCTGTAGTTACCAGTTGCGTTGCTTCTGGGAGTATGGGTTCGAGTCACTTCTGGGGTGTGAGTTTTCATTCGCATTTAGTCCTGGGGACCATTCAGGCTTGTTCGCATTTGTGTTCCTCACGTGTGCCCCAAAGAATGAGGTGATTTGGTGAAATGCTATGCCCAAAATTACCATCCGAGTTGCCGTCGGGGAAGTGGCTCAAATAGCCTCGGCTATCACTTCCTTTTGACGGCCGTGATGGTAAAGTGGATTAAGGCACCCTGTAGTTACCAGTTGCGTTGTTTCTGGGAGTATGGGTTCGAGTCACTTCTGGGGTGTAAGTTTTCATTCGCATATAGTCCTGGGGACCATTCAGGCTTGTTCGCATTTGTGTTCCCCACGTGTGCCCCAAAGAATGAGGTGATTTGGTGAAATGCTATGCCAAAGATTACCATCCGAGTTGCCGTCAGGGAAGTGGCTCAAATAGCCTCGGCTATCACTTCCTTTTGACGGCCGTGAAGGTCAAGTGGATTAAGGCGCCCTGTAGTTACCAGTTGCGTTGCTTCTGGGAGTATGGGTTCGAGTCACTTCTGGGGTGTGAGTTTTCATTCGCATATAGTCCTGGGGACCATTCAGGCTTGTTCGCATTTGTGTTCCTCACGTGTGCCCCAACGAATGAGGTGATTTGGTGAAATGCTATGCCCAAGATTACCATCCGAGTTGCCGTCGGGGAAGTGGCTCAAATAGCCTCGGCTATCACTTCCTTTTGACGGCCGTGATGGTCAAGTGGATTAAGGCGCCCTGTAGTTACCAGTTGCGTTGCTTCTGGGAGTATGGGTTCGAGTCACTTCTGGGGTGTGAGTTTTCATTCGCATATAGTCCTGGGGACCATTCAGGCTTGTTCGCATTTGTGGTCCTCACGTGTGCCCCAAAGAATGAGGTGATTTGGTGAAATGCTATGCCCAAGATTACCATCCGAGTTGCCGTCGGGGAAGTGGCTCAAATAGCCTCGGCTATCACTTCCTTTTGACGGCCGTGATGGTCAAGTGGATTAAGGCGCCCTGTAGTTACCAGTTGCGTTGCTTCTGGGAGTATGGGTTCGAGTCACTTCTGGGGTGTGAGTTTTCATTTGCATATAGTCCTGGGGACCATTCAGGCTTGTTCGCATTTGTGTTCCTCACGTGTGCCCCAAAGAATGAGGTGATTTGGTGAAATGCTATGCCCAAGATTACCATCCGAGTTGCCGTCGGGGAAGTGGCTCAAATAGCCTCGGCTATCACTTCCTTTTGACGGCCGTGATGGTCAAGTGGATTAAGGCACCCTGTAGTTACCAGTTGCGTTGCTTCTGGGAGTATGGGTTCGAGTCACTTCTGGGGTGTGAGTTTTCATTCGCATATAGCCCTGGGGACCATTCAGGCTTGTTCGCATTTGTGTTCCTCACGTGTGCCCCAAAGAATGAGGTGATTTGGTGAAATGCTATGCCCAAGATTACCATCCGAGTTGCCGTCGGGGAAGTGGCTCAAATAGCCTCGGCTGTCACTTCCATTTGACGGCCGTGATGGTCAAGTGGATTAAGGCGCCCTGTAGTTACCAGTTGCGTTGCTTCTGGGAGTATGAGTTCGAGTCACTTCTGGGGTGTGAGTTTTCATTCGCATATAGTCCTGGGGACCATTCAGGCTTGTTCGCATTTGTGTTCCTCACGTGTGCCCCAAAGAATGAGGTGATTTGGTGAAATGCTATGCCCAAGATTACCATCCGAGTTGCCGTCGGGGAAGTGGCTCAAATAGCCTCGGCTATCACTTCCTTTTGACGGCAGTGATGGTCAAGTGGATTAAGGTGCCCTGTAGTTACCAGTTGCATTGCTTCTGGGAGTATGGGTTCGAGTCACTTCTGGGGTGTGAGTTTTCATTCGCATATAGTCCTGGGGACCATTCAGGCTTGTTCGCATTTGTGTTCCTCACGTGTGCCCCAAAGAATGAGGTGATTTGGTGAAATGATATGCCCAAGATTACCATCCGAGTTGCCTTCGGGGAAGTGGCTCAAATAGCCTCGGCTATCACTTCCTTTTGACGGCCGTGATGGTCAAGTGGATTAAGGCACCCTGTAGTTACCAGTTGCGTTGCTTTTGGGAGTATGGGTTCGAGTCACTTCTGGGGTGTGAGTTTTCATTCGCAAATAGTCCTGGGGACCATTCAGGCTTGTTCGCATTTGTGTTCCTCACGTGTGCCCCAAAGAATGAGGTGATTTGGTGAAATGCTATGCCCAAGATTACCATCGGAGTTGCCGTCGGGGAAGTGGCTCAAATAGCCTCGGCTATCACTTCCTTTTGACGGCCGTGATGGTCAAGTGGATTAAGGCGCCCTGTAGTTACCAGTTGCGTTGCTTCTGGGAGTATGGGTTCGAGTCACTTCTGGGGTGTGAGTTTTCATTCGCATATAGTCCTGGGGACCATTCAGGCTTGTTCGCATTTGTGTTCCTCACGTGTGCCCCAAAGAATGAGGTGATTTGGTGAAATGCTATGCCCAAGATTACCATCCGAGTTGCCGTCGGGGAAGTGGCTCAAATAGCCTCGGCTATCACTTCCTTTTGACGGCCGTGATGGTCAAGTGGATTAAGGCGCCCTGTAGTTACCAGTTGCGTTGCTTCTGGGAGTATGGGTTCGAGTCACTTCTGGGGTGTGAGTTTTCATTCGCATTTAGTCCTGGGGACCATTCAGGCTTGTTCGCATTTGTGTTCCTCACGTGTGCCCCAAAGAATGAGGTGATTTGGTGAAATGCTATGCCCAAAATTACCATCCGAGTTGCCGTCGGGGAAGTGGCTCAAATAGCCTCGGCTATCACTTCCTTTTGACGGCCGTGATGGTCAAGTGGATTAAGGCACCCTGTAGTTACCAGTTGCGTTGTTTCTGGGAGTATGGGTTCGAGTCACTTCTGGGGTGTAACTTTTCATTCGCATATAGTCCTGGGGACCATTCAGGCTTGTTCGCATTTGTGTTCCTCACGTGTGCCCCAAAGAATGAGGTGATTTGGTGAAATGCTATGCCCAAGATTACCATCCGAGTTGCCGTCAGGGAAGTGGCTCAAATAGCCTCGGCTATCACTTCCTTTTGACGGCCGTGAAGGTCAAGTGGATTAAGGCGCCCTGTAGTTACCAGTTGCGTTGCTTCTGGGAGTATGGGTTCGAGTCACTTCTGGGGTGTGAGTTTTCATTCGCATATAGTCCTGGGGACCATTCAGGCTTGTTCGCATTTGTGTTCCTCACGTGTGCCCCAAAGAATGAGGTGATTTGGTGAAATGCTATGCCCAAGATTACCATCGGAGTTGCCGTCGGGGAAGTGGCTCAAATAGCCTCGGCTATCACTTCCTTTTGACGGCCGTGATGGTCAAGTGGATTAAGGCGCCCTGTAGTTACCAGTTGCGTTGCTTCTGGGAGTATGGGTTCGAGTCACTTCTGGGGTGTGAGTTTTCATTCGCATATAGTCCTGGGGACCATTCAGGCTTGTTCGCATTTGTGTTCCTCACATGTGCCCCAAAGAATGAGGTGATTTGGTGAAATGCTATGCCCAAGATTACCATCCGAGTTGCCGTCGGGGAAGTGGCTCAAATAGCCTCGGCTATCACTTCCTTTTGACGGCCGTGATGGTCAAGTGGATTAAAGCGCCCTGTAGTTACCAGTTGCGTTGCTTCTGGGAGTATGGGTTCGAGTCACTTCTGGGGTGTGAGTTTTCATTCGCATATAGTCCTGGGGACCATTCAGGCTTGTTCGCATTTGTGTTCCTCACGTGTGCCCCAAAGAATGAGGTGATTTGGTGAAATGCTATGCCCAAGATTACCATCCGAGTTGCCGTCGGGGAAGTGGCTCAAATAGCCTCGGGTATCACTTCCTTTTGACGGCCGTGATGGTCAAGTGGATTAAGGCGCCCTGTAGTTACCAGTTGCGTTGCTTCTGGGAGTATGGGTTCGAGTCACTTCTGGGGTGTGAGTTTTCATTCGCATTTAGTCCTGGGGACCATTCAGGCTTGTTCGCATTTGTGTTCCTCACGTGTGCCCCAAAGAATGAGGTGATTTGGTGAAATGCTATGCCCAAAATTACCATCCGAGTTGCCGTCGGGGAAGTGGCTCAAATAGCCTCGGCTATCACTTCCTTTTGACGGCCGTGATGGTCAAGTGGATTAAGGCACCCTTTAGTTACCAGTTGCGTTGTTTCTGGGAGTATGGGTTCGAGTCACTTCTGGGGTGTGAGTTTTCATTCGCATATAGTCCTGGGGACCATTCAGGCTTGTTCGCATTTGTGTTCCTCACGTGTGCCCCAAAGAATGAGGTGATTTGGTGAAATGCTATGCCCAAGATTACCATCCGAGTTGCCGTCGGGGAAGTGGCTCAAATAGACTCGGCTGTCACTTCCTTTTGACGGCCGTGATGGTCAAGTGGATTAAGGCGCCCTGTAGTTACCAGTTGCGTTGCTTCTGGGAGTATGAGTTCGAGTCACTTCTGGGGTGTGAGTTTTCATTCGCATATAGTCCTGGGGACCATTCAGGCTTGTTCGCATTTGTGTTCCTCACGTGTGCCCCAAAGAATGAGGTGATTTGGTGAAATGCTATGCCCAAGAGTACTATCCGAGTTGCCGTCGGGGAAGTGGCTCAAATAGCCTCGGCTATCACTTCCTTTTGACGGCAGTGATGGTCAAGTGGATTAAGGTGCCCTGTAGTTACCAGTTGCATTGCTTCTGGGAGTATGGGTTCGAGTCACTTCTGGGGTGTGAGTTTTCATTCGCATATAGTCCTGGGGACCATTCAGGCTTGTTCGCATTTGTGTTCCTCACGTGTGCCCCAAAGAATGAGGTGATTTGGTGAAATGCTATGCCCAAGATTACCATCGGAGTTGCCGTCGGGGAAGTGGCTCAAATAGCCTCGGCTATCACTTCCTTTTGACGGCCGTGATGGTCAAGTGGATTAAGGCGCCCTGTAGTTACCAGTTGCGTTGCTTCTGGGAGTATGGGTTCGAGTCACTTCTGGGGTGTGAGTTTTCATTTGCATATAGTCCTGGGGACCATTCAGGCTTGTTCGCATTTGTGTTCCTCACGTGTGCCCCAAAGAATGAGGTGATTTGGTGAAATGCTATGCCCAAGATTACCATCCGAGTTGCCGTCGGGGAAGTGGCTCAAATAGCCTCGGCTATCACTTCCTTTTGACGGCCGTGATGGTCAAGTGGATTAAAGCGCCCTGTAGTTACAAGTTGCGTTGCTTCTGGGAGTATGGGTTCGAGTCACTTCTGGGGTGTGAGTTTTCATTCGCATATAGCCCTGGGGACCATTCAGGCTTGTTCGCATTTGTGTTCCTCACGTGTGCCCCAAAGAATGAGGTGATTTGGTGAAATGCTATGCCCAAGATTACCATCCGAGTTGCCGTCGGGGAAGTGGCTCAAATAGCCTCGGCTGTCACTTCCATTTGATGGCCGTGATGGTCAAGTGGATTAAGGCGCCCTGTAGTTACCAGTTGCGTTGCTTCTGGGAGTATGAGTTCGAGTCACTTCTGGGGTGTGAGTTTTCATTCGCATATAGTCCTGGGGACCATTCAGGCTTGTTCGCATTTGTGTTCCTCACGTGTGCCCCAAAGAATGAGGTGATTTGGTGAAATGCTATGCCCAAGATTACCATCCGAGTTGCCGTCGGGGAAGTGGCTCAAATAGCCTCGGCTATCACTTCCTTTTGACGGCAGTGATGGTCAAGTGGATTAAGGTGCCCTGTAGTTACCAGTTGCATTGCTTCTGGGAGTATGGGTTCGAGTCACTTCTGGGGTGTGAGTTTTCATTCGCATATAGTCCTGGGGACCATTCAGGCTTGTTCGCATTTGTGTTCCTCACGTGTGCCCCAAAGAATGAGGTGATTTGGTGAAATGATATGCCCAAGATTACCATCCGAGTTGCCTTCGGGGAAGTGGCTCAAATAGCCTCGGCTATCACTTCCTTTTGACGGCCGTGATGGTCAAGTGGATTAAGGCACCCTGTAGTTACCAGTTGCGTTGCTTTTGGGAGTATGGGTTCGAGTCACTTCTGGGGTGTGAGTTTTCATTCGCAAATAGTCCTGGGGACCATTCAGGCTTGTTCGCATTTGTGTTCCTCACGTGTGCCCCAAAGAATGAGGTGATTTGGTGAAATGCTATGCCCAAGATTACCATCGGAGTTGCCGTCGGGGAAGTGGCTCAAATAGCCTCGGCTATCACTTCCTTTTGACGGCCGTGATGGTCAAGTGGATTAAGGCGCCCTGTAGTTACCAGTTGCGTTGCTTCTGGGAGTATGGGTTCGAGTCACTTCTGGGGTGTGAGTTTTCATTCGCATATAGTCCTGGGGACCATTCAGGCTTGTTCGCATTTGTGTTCCTCACGTGTGCCCCAAAGAATGAGGTGATTTGGTGAAATGCTATGCCCAAGATTACCATCCGAGTTGCCGTCGGGGAAGTGGCTCAAATAGCCTCGGCTATCACTTCCTTTTGACGGCCGTGATGGTCAAGTGGATTAAAACGCCCTGTAGTTACCAGTTGCGTTGCTTCTGGGAGTATGGGTTCGAGTCACTTCTGGGGTGTGAGTTTTCATTCGCATATAGTCCTGGGGACCATTCAGGCTTGTTCGCATTTGTGTTCCTCACGTGTGCCCCAAAGAATGAGGTGATTTGGTGAAATGCTATGCCCAAGATTACCATCCGAGTTGCCGTCGGGGAAGTGGCTCAAATAGCCTCGGCTATCACTTCCTTTTGACGGCCGTGATGGTCAAGTGGATTAAGGCGCCCTGTAGTTACCAGTTGCGTTACTTCTGGGAGTATGGGTTCGAGTCACTTCTGGGGTGTGAGTTTTCATTCGCATTTAGTCCTGGGGACCATTCAGGCTTGTTCGCATTTGTGTTCCTCACGTGTGCCCCAAAGAATGAGGTGATTTGGTGAAATGCTATGCCCAAAATTACCATCCGAGTTGCCGTCGGGGAAGTGGCTCAAATAGCCTCGGCTATCACTTCCTTTTGACGGCCGTGATGGTCAAGTGGATTAAGGCACCCTGTAGTTACCAGTTGCGTTGTTTCTGGGAGTATGGGTTCGAGTCACTTCTGGGGTGTAAGTTTTCATTCGCATATAGTCCTGGGGACCATTCAGGCTTGTTCGCATTTGTGTTCCTCACGTGTGCCCCAAAGAATGAGGTGATTTGGTGAAATGCTATGCCCAAGATTACCATCCGAGTTGCCGTCAGGGAAGTGGCTCAAATAGCCTCGGCTATCACTTCCTTTTGACGGCCGTGAAGGTCAAGTGGATTAAGGCGCCCTGTAGTTACCAGTTGCGTTGCTTCTGGGAGTATGGGTTCGAGTCACTTCTGGGGTGTGAGTTTTCATTCGCATATAGTCCTGGGGACCATTCAGGCTTGTTCGCATTTGTGTTCCTCACGTGTGCCCCAAAGAATGAGGTGATTTGGTGAAATGCTATGCCCAAGATTACCATCGGAGTTGCCGTCGGGGAAGTGGCTCAAATAGCCTCGGCTATCACTTCCTTTTGACGGCCGTGATGGTCAAGTGGATTAAGGCGCCCTGTAGTTACCAGTTGCGTTGCTTCTGGGAGTATGGGTTCGAGTCACTTCTGGGGTGTGAGTTTTCATTCGCATATAGTCCTGGGGACCATTCAGGCTTGTTCGCATTTGTGTTCCTCACGTGTGCCCCAAAGAATGAGGTGATTTGGTGAAATGCTATGCCCAAGATTACCATCCGAGTTGCCGTCGGGGAAGTGGCTCAAATAGCCTCGGCTATCACTTCCTTTTGACGGCCGTGATGGTCAAGTGGATTAAAGCGCCCTGTAGTTACCAGTTGCGTTGCTTCTGGGAGTATGGGTTCGAGTCACTTCTGGGGTGTGAGTTTTCATTCGCATATAGTCCTGGGGACCATTCAGGCTTGTTCGCATTTGTGTTCCTCACGTGTGCCCCAAAGAATGAGGTGATTTGGTGAAATGCTATGCCCAAGATTACCATCCGAGTTGCCGTCGGGGAAGTGGCTCAAATAGCCTCGGGTATCACTTCCTTTTGACGGCCGTGATGGTCAAGTGGATTAAGGCGCCCTGTAGTTACCAGTTGCGTTGCTTCTGGGAGTATGGGTTCGAGTCACTTCTGGGGTGTGAGTTTTCATTCGCATTTAGTCCTGGGGACCATTCAGGCTTGTTCGCATTTGTGTTCCTCACGTGTGCCCCAAAGAATGAGGTGATTTGGTGAAATGCTATGCCCAAAATTACCATCCGAGTTGCCGTCGGGGAAGTGGCTCAAATAGCCTCGGCTATCACTTCCTTTTGACGGCCGTGATGGTCAAGTGGATTAAGGCACCCTTTAGTTACCAGTTGCGTTGTTTCTGGGAGTATGGGTTCGAGTCACTTCTGGGGTGTGAGTTTTCATTCGCATATAGTCCTGGGGACCATTCAGGCTTGTTCGCATTTGTGTTCCTCACGTGTGCCCCAAAGAATGAGGTGATTTGGTGAAATGCTATGCCCAAGATTACCATCCGAGTTGCCGTCGGGGAAGTGGCTCAAATAGACTCGGCTGTCACTTCCTTTTGACGGCCGTGATGGTCAAGTGGATTAAGGCGCCCTGTAGTTACCAGTTGCGTTGCTTCTGGGAGTATGAGTTCGAGTCACTTCTGGGGTGTGAGTTTTCATTCGCATATAGTCCTGGGGACCATTCAGGCTTGTTCGCATTTGTGTTCCTCACGTGTGCCCCAAAGAATGAGGTGATTTGGTGAAATGCTATGCCCAAGAGTACTATCCGAGTTGCCGTCGGGGAAGTGGCTCAAATAGCCTCGGCTATCACTTCCTTTTGACGGCAGTGATGGTCAAGTGGTTTAAGGTGCCCTGTAGTTACCAGTTGCATTGCTTCTGGGAGTATGGGTTCGAGTCACTTCTGGGGTGTGAGTTTTCATTCGCATATAGTCCTGGGGACCATTCAGGCTTGTTCGCATTTGTGTTCCTCACGTGTGCCCCAAAGAATGAGGTGATTTGGTGAAATGCTATGCCCAAGATTACCATCGGAGTTGCCGTCGGGGAAGTGGCTCAAATAGCCTCGGCTATCACTTCCTTTTGACGGCCGTGATGGTCAAGTGGATTAAGGCGCCCTGTAGTTACCAGTTGCGTTGCTTCTGGGAGTATGGGTTCGAGTCACTTCTGGGGTGTGAGTTTTCATTTGCATATAGTCCTGGGGACCATTCAGGCTTGTTCGCATTTGTGTTCCTCACGTGTGCCCCAAAGAATGAGGTGATTTGGTGAAATGCTATGCCCAAGATTACCATCCGAGTTGCCGTCGGGGAAGTGGCTCAAATAGCCTCGGCTATCACTTCCTTTTGACGGCCGTGATGGTCAAGTGGATTAAAGCGCCCTGTAGTTACAAGTTGCGTTGCTTCTGGGAGTATGGGTTCGAGTCACTTCTGGGGTGTGAGTTTTCATTCGCATATAGTCCTGGGGACCATTCAGGCTTGTTCGCATTTGTGTTCCTCACGTGTGCCCCAAAGAATGAGGTGATTTGGTGAAATGCTATGCCCAAGATTACCATCCGAGTTGCCGTCGGGGAAGTGGCTCAAATAGCCTCGGCTATCACTTCCTTTTGACGGCAGTGATGGTCAAGTGGATTAAGGTGCCCTGTAGTTACCAGTTGCATTGCTTCTGGGAGTATGGGTTCGAGTCACTTCTGGGGTGTGAGTTTTCATTCGCATATAGTCCTGGGGACCATTCAGGCTTGTTCGCATTTGTGTTCCTCACGTGTGCCCCAAAGAATGAGGTGATTTGGTGAAATGCTATGCCCAAGATTACCATCGGAGTTGCCGTCGGGGAAGTGGCTCAAATAGCCTCGGCTATCACTTCCTTTTGACGGCCGTGATGGTCAAGTGGATTAAGGCGCCCTGTAGTTACCAGTTGCGTTGCTTCTGGGAGTATGGGTTCGAGTCACTTCTGGGGTGTGAGTTTTCATTCGCATATAGTCCTGGGGACCATTCAGGCTTGTTCGCATTTGTGTTCCTCACGTGTGCCCCAAAGAATGAGGTGATTTGGTGAAATGCTATGCCCAAGATTACCATCCGAGTTGCCGTCGGGGAAGTGGCTCAAATAGCCTCGGCTATCACTTCCTTTTGACGGCCGTGATGGTCAAGTGGATTAAAGCGCCCTGTAGTTACCAGTTGCGTTGCTTCTGGGAGTATGGGTTCGAGTCACTTCTGGGGTGTGAGTTTTCATTCGCATATAGTCCTGGGGACCATTCAGGCTTGTTCGCATTTGTGTTCCTCACGTGTGCCCCAAAGAATGAGGTGATTTGGTGAAATGCTATGCCCAAGATTACCATCCGAGTTGCCGTCGGGGAAGTGGCTCAAATAGCCTCGGCTATCACTTCCTTTTGACGGCCGTGATGGTCAAGTGGATTAAGGCGCCCTGTAGTTCCCAGTTGCGTTGCTTCTGGGAGTATGGGTTCGAGTCACTTCTGGGGTGTGAGTTTTCATTCGCATTTAGTCCTGGGGACCATTCAGGCTTGTTCGCATTTGTGTTCCTCACGTGTGCCCCAAAGAATGAGGTGATTTGGTGAAATGCTATGCCCAAAATTACCATCCGAGTTGCCGTCGGGGAAGTGGCTCAAATAGCCTCGGCTATCACTTCCTTTTGACGGCCGTGATGGTCAAGTGGATTAAGGCACCCTGTAGTTACCAGTTGCGTTGTTTCTGGGAGTATGGGTTCGAGTCACTTCTGGGGTGTGAGTTTTCATTCGCATATAGTCCTGGGGACCATTCAGGCTTGTTCGCATTTGTGTTCCTCACGTGTGCCCCAAAGAATGAGGTGATTTGGTGAAATGCTATGCCCAAGATTACCATCCGAGTTGCCGTCGGGGAAGTGGCTCAAATAGCCTCGGCTGTCACTTCCTTTTGACGGCCGTGATGGTCAAGTGGATTAAGGCGCCCTGTAGTTACCAGTTGCGTTGCTTCTGGGAGTATGAGTTCGAGTCACTTCTGGGGTGTGAGTTTTCATTCGCATATAGTCCTGGGGACCATTCAGGCTTGTTCGCATTTGTGTTCCTCACGTGTGCCCCAAAGAATGAGGTGATTTGGTGAAATGCTATGCCCAAGATTACCATCCGAGTTGCCGTCGGGGAAGTGGCTCAAATAGCCTCGGCTATCACTTCCTTTTGACGGCCGTGATGGTCAAGTGGATTAAGGCGCCCTGTAGTTACCAGTTGCGTTGCTTCTGGGAGTATGGGTTCGAGTCACTTCTGGGGTGTGAGTTTTCATTCGCATATAGTCCTGGGGACCATTCAGGCTTGTTCGCATTTGTGTTCCTCACGTGTGCCCCAAAGAATGAGGTGATTTGGTGAAATGCTATGCCCAAGATTACCATCCGAGTTGCCGTCGGGGAAGTGGCTCAAATAGCCTCGGCTATCACTTCCTTTTGACGGCCGTGATGGTCAAGTGGATTAAAGCGCCCTGTAGTTACCAGTTGCGTTGCTTCTGGGAGTATGGGTTCGAGTCACTTCTGGGGTGTGAGTTTTCATTCGCATATAGTCCTGGGGACCATTCAGGCTTGTTCGCATTTGTGTTCCTCACGTGTGCCCCAAAGAATGAGGTGATTTGGTGAAATGCTATGCCCAAGATTACCATCCGAGTTGCCGTCGGGGAAGTGGCTCAAATAGCCTCGGCTATCACTTCCTTTTGACGGCCGTGATGGTCAAGTGGATTAAGGCGCCCTGTAGTTCCCAGTTGCGTTGCTTCTGGGAGTATGGGTTCGAGTCACTTCTGGGGTGTGAGTTTTCATTCGCATTTAGTCCTGGGGACCATTCAGGCTTGTTCGCATTTGTGTTCCTCACGTGTGCCCCAAAGAATGAGGTGATTTGGTGAAATGCTATGCCCAAGATTACCATCGGAGTTGCCGTCGGGGAAGTGGCTCAAATAGCCTCGGCTATCACTTCCTTTTGACGGCCGTGATGGTCAAGTGGATTAAGGCGCCCTGTAGTTACCAGTTGCGTTGCTTCTGGGAGTATGGGTTCGAGTCACTTCTGGGGTGTTAGTTTTCATTCGCATATAGTCCTGGGGACCATTCAGGCTTGTTCGCATTTGTGTTCCTCACGTGTGCCCCAAAGAATGAGGTGATTTGGTGAAATGCTATGCCCAAGATTACCATCCGAGTTGCCGTCGGGGAAGTGGCTCAAATAGCCTCGGCTATCACTTCCTTTTGACGGCCGTGATGGTCAAGTGGATTAAAGCGCCCTGTAGTTACCAGTTGCGTTGCTTCTGGGAGTATGGGTTCGAGTCACTTCTGGGGTGTGAGTTTTCATTCGCATATAGTCCTGGGGACCATTCAGGCTTGTTCGCATTTGTGTTCCTCACGTGTGCCCCAAAGAATGAGGTGATTTGGTGAAATGCTATGCCCAAGATTACCATCCGAGTTGCCGTCGGGGAAGTGGCTCAAATAGCCTCGGCTATCACTTCCTTTTGACGGCCGTGATGGTCAAGTGGATTAAGGCGCCCTGTAGTTCCCAGTTGCGTTGCTTCTGGGAGTATGGGTTCGAGTCACTTCTGGGGTGTGAGTTTTCATTCGCATTTAGTCCTGGGGACCATTCAGGATTGTTCGCATTTGTGTTCCTCACGTGTGCCCCAAAGAATGAGGTGATTTGGTGAAATGCTATGCCCAAAATTACCATCCGAGTTGCCGTCGGGGAAGTGGCTCAAATAGCCTCGGCTATCACTTCCTTTTGACGGCCGTGATGGTCAAGTGGATTAAGGCACCCTGTAGTTACCAGTTGCGTTGTTTCTGGGAGTATGGGTTCGAGTCACTTCTGGGGTGTGAGTTTTCATTCGCATATAGTCCTGGGGACCATTCAGGCTTGTTCGCATTTGTGTTCCTCACGTGTGCCCCAAAGAATGAGGTGATTTGGTGAAATGCTATGCCCAAGATAACCATCCGAGTTGCCGTCGGGGAAGTGGCTCAAATAGCCTCGGCTGTCACTTCCTTTTGACGGCCGTGATGGTCAAGTGGATTAAGGCGCCCTGTAGTTACCAGTTGCGTTGCTTCTGGGAGTATGAGTTCGAGTCACTTCTGGGGTGTGAGTTTTCATTCGCATATAGTCCTGGGGACCATTCAGGCTTGTTCGCATTTGTGTTCCTCACGTGTGCCCCAAAGAATGAGGTGATTTGGTGAAATGCTATGCCCAAGATTACCATCCGAGTTGCCGTCGGGGAAGTGGCTCAAATAGCCTCGGCTATCACTTCCTTTTGACGGCAGTGATGGTCAAGTGGATTAAGGTGCCCTGTAGTTACCAGTTGCATTGCTTCTGGGAGTATGGGTTCGAGTCACTTCTGGGGTGTGAGTTTTCATTCGCATATAGTCCTGGGGACCATTCAGGCTTGTTCGCATTTGTGTTCCTCACGTGTGCCCCAAAGAATGAGGTGATTTGGTGAAATGCTATGCCCAAGATTACCATCTGAGTTGCCGTCGGGGAAGTGGCTCAAATAGCCTCGGCTATCACTTCCTTTTGACGGCCGTGATGGTCAAGTGGATTAAGGCGCCCTGTAGTTACCAGTTGCGTTGCTTCTGGGAGTATGGGTTCGAGTCACTTCTGGGGTGTGAGTTTTCATTTGCATATAGTCCTGGGGACCATTCAGGCTTGTTCGCATTTGTGTTCCTCACGTGTGCCCCAAAGAATGAGGTGATTTGGTGAAATGCTATGCCAAAGATTACCATCCGAGTTGCCGTCGGGGAAGTGGCTCAAATAGCCTCGGCTATCACTTCCTTTTGACGGCCGTGATTGTCAAGTGGATTAAGGCACCCTGTAGTTACCAGTTGCGTTGCTTCTGGGAGTATGGGTTCGAGTCTCTTCTGGGGTGTGAGTTTTCATTCGCATATAGTCCTGGGGACCATTCAGGCTTGTTCGCATTTGTGTTCCTCACGTGTGCCCCAAAGAATGAGGTGATTTGGTGAAATGCTATGCCCAAGATTACCATCCGAGTTGCCGTCGGGGAAGTGGCTCAAATAGCCTCGGCTATCACTTCCTTTTGACGGCAGTGATGGTCAAGTGGATTAAGGTGCCCTGTAGTTACCAGTTGCATTGCTTCTGGGAGTATGGGTTCGAGTCACTTCTGGGGTGTGAGTTTTCATTCGCATATAGTCCTGGGGACCATTCAGGCTTGTTCGCATTTGTGTTCCTCACGTGTGCCCCAAAGAATGAGGTGATTTGGTGAAATGCTATGCCCAAGATTACCATCCGAGTTGCCGTCGGGGAAGTGGCTCAAATAGCCTCGGCTGTCACTTCCTTTTGACGGCCGTGATGGTCAAGTGGATTAAGGCGCCCTGTAGTTACCAGTTGCGTTGCTTCTGGGAGTATGAGTTCGAGTCACTTCTGGGGTGTGAGTTTTCATTCGCATATAGTCCTGGGGACCATTCAGGCTTGTTCTCATTTGTGTTCCTCACGTGTGCCCCAAAGAATGAGGTGATTTGGTGAAATGCTATGCCCAAGATTACCATCCGAGTTGCCGTCGGGAAAGTGGCTCAAATAGCCTCGGCTATCACTTCCTTTTGACGGCAGTGATGGTCAAGTGGATTAAGGTGCCCTGTAGTTACCAGTTGCATTGCTTCTGGGAGTATGGGTTCGAGTCACTTCTGGGGTGTGAGTTTTCATTCGCATATAGTCCTGGGGACCATTCAGGCTTGTTCGCATTTGTGTTCCTCACGTGTGCCCCAAAGAATGAGGTGATTTGGTGAAATGCTATGCCCAAGATTACCATCCGAGTTGCCGTCGGGGAAGTGGCTCAAATAGCCTCGGCTATCACTTCCTTTTGACGGCCGTGATGGTCAAGTGGATTAAAGCGCCCTGTAGTTACCAGTTGCGTTGCTTCTGGGAGTATGGGTTCGAGTCACTTCTGGGGTGTGAGTTTTCATTCGCATATAGTCCTGGGGACCATTCAGGCTTGTTCGCATTTGTGTTCCTCACGTGTGCCCCAAAGAATGAGGTGATTTGGTGAAATGCTATGCCCAAGATTACCATCCGAGTTGCCGTCGGAGAAGTGGCTCAAATAGCCTCGGCTATCACTTCCTTTTGACGGCCGTGATGGTCAAGTGGATTAAGGCGCCCTGTAGTTACCAGTTGCGTTGCTTCTGGGAGTATGGGTTCGAGTCACTTCTGGGGTGTGAGTTTTCATTCGCATTTAGTCCTGGGGACCATTCAGGCTTGTTCGCATTTGTGTTCCTCACGTGTGCCCCAAAGAATGAGGTGATTTGGTGAAATGCTATGCCCAAAATTACCATCCGAGTTGCCGTCGGGGAAGTGGCTCAAATAGCCTCGGCTATCACTTCCTTTTGACGGCCGTGATGGTCAAGTGGATTAAGGCACCCTGTAGTTACCAGTTGCGTTGTTTCTGGGAGTATGGGTTCGAGTCACTTCTGGGGTGTGAGTTTTCATTCGCATATAGTCCTGGGGACCATTCAGGCTTGTTCGCATTTGTGTTCCTCACGTGTGCCCCAAAGAATGAGGTGATTTGGTGAAATGCTATGCCCAAGATTACCATCCGAGTTGCCGTCAGGGAAGTGGCTCAAATAGCCTCGACTATCACTTCCTTTTGACGGCCGTGATGGTCAAGTGGATTAAGGCACCCTGTAGTTACCAGTTGCGTTGCTTCTGGGAGTATGGGTTCGAGTCACTTCTGGAATGTGAGTTTTCATTCGCATATAGTCCTAGGGACCATTCAGGCTTGTTCGCATTTGTGTTCCTCACGTGTGCCCCAAAGAATGAGGTGATTTGGTGAAATGCTATGCCCAAGATTACCATCCGAGTTGCCGTCGGGGAAGTGGCTCAAATAGCCTCGGCTATCACTTCCTTTTGACGGCCGTGATGGTCAAGTGGATTAAGGCGCCCTGTAGTTACCAGTTGCGTTGCTTCTGGGAGTATGAGTTCGAGTCACTTCTGGGGTGTGAGTTTTCATTCGCATATAGTCCTGGGGACCATTCAGGCTTGTTCGCATTTGTGTTCCTCACGTGTGCCCCAAAGAATGAGGTGATTTGGTGAAATGCTATGCCCAAGATTACCATCCGAGTTGCCGTCGGGGAAGTGGCTCAAATAGCCTCGGCTGTCACTTCCTTTTGACGGCAGTGATGGTCAAGTGGATTAAGGTGCCCTGTAGTTACCAGTTGCATTGCTTCTGGGAGTATGGGTTCGAGTCACTTCTGGGGTGTGAGTTTTCATTCGCATATAGTCCTGGGGACCATTCAGGCTTGTTCGCATTTGTGTTCCTCACGTGTGCCCCAAAGAATGAGGTGATTTGGTGAAATGCTATGCCCAAGATTACCATCCGAGTTGCCGTCGGGGAAGTGGCTCAAATAGCCTCGGCTATCAATTCCTTTTGACGGCCGTGATGGTCAAGTGGATTAAGGCGCCCTGTAGTTACCAGTTGCGTTGCTTCTGGGAGTATGGGTTCGAGTCACTTCTGGGGTGTGAGTTTTCATTCGCATATAGTCCTGGGGACCATTCAGGCTTGTTCGCATTTGTGTTCCTCACGTGTGCCCCAAAGAATGAGGTGATTTGGTGAAATGCTATGCCAAAGATTACCATCCGAGTTGCCGTCGGGGAAGTGGCTCAAATAGCCTCGGCTATCACTTCCTTTTGACGGCCGTGATTGTCAAGTGGATTAAGGCACCCTGTAGTTACCAGTTGCGTTGCTTCTGGGAGTATGGGTTCGAGTCACTTCTGGGGTGTGAGTTTTCATTCGCATATAGTCCTGGGGACCATTCAGGCTTGTTCGCATTTGTGTTCCTCACGTGTGCCCCAAAGAATGAGGTGATTTGGTGAAATGCTATGCCCAAGATTACCATCGGAGTTGCCGTCGGGGAAGTGGCTCAAATAGCCTCGGCTATCACTTCATTTTGATGGCCGTGATGGTCAAGTGGATTAAGGCGCCCTGTAGTTACCAGTTGCGTTGCTTCTGGGAGTATGGGTTCGAGTCACTTCTGGGGTGTGAGTTTTCATTCGCATATAGTCCTGGGGACCATTCAGGCTTGTTCGCATTTGTGTTCCTCACGTGTGCCCCAAAGAATGAGGTGATTTGGTGAAATGCTATGCCCAAGATTACCATCCGAGTTGCCGTCGGGGAAGTGGCTCAAATAGCCTCGGCTATCACTTCCTTTTGACGGCCGTGATGGTCAAGTGGATTAAGGCGCCCTTTAGTTACCAGTTGCGTTGCTTCTGGGAGTATGGGTTCGAGTCACTTCTGGGGTGTGAGTTTTCATTCGCATATAGTCCTGGGGACCATTCAGGCTTGTTCGCATTTGTGTTCCTCACGTGTGCCCCAAAGAATGAGATGATTTGGTGAAATGCTATGCCCAAGATTACCATCCGAGTTGCCGTCGGGGAAGTGGCTCAAATAGCCTCGGCTGTCACTTCCTTTTGACGGCCGTGATGGTCAAGTGGATTAAGGCGCCCTGTAGTTACCAGTTGCGTTGCTTCTGGGAGTATGAGTTCGAGTCACTTCTGGGGTGTGAGTTTTCATTCGCATATAGTCCTGGGGACGATTCATGCTCGTTCGCATTTGTGTTCCTCACGTGTGCCCCAAAGAATGAGGTGATTTGGTGAAATGCTATGCCCAAGATTACCATCCGAGTTGCCGTCGGGGAAGTGGCTCAAATAGCCTCGGCTATCACTTCCTTTTGACGGCAGTGATGGTCAAGTGGATTAAGGTGCCCTGTAGTTACCAGTTGCATTGCTTCTGGGAGTATGGGTTTGAGTCACTTCTGGGGTGTGAGTTTTCATTCGCATATAGTCCTGGGGACCATTCAGGCTTGTTCGCATTTGTGTTCCTCACGTGTGCCCCAAAGAATGAGGTGATTTGGTGAAATGCTATGCCCAAGATTACCATCCGAGTTGCCGTCGGGGAAGTGGCTCAAATAGCCTCGGCTATCACTTCCTTTTGACGGCCGTGATGGTCAAGTGGATTAAGGCGCCCTGTAGTTACCAGTTGCGTTGCTTCTGGGACTATGGGTTCGAGTCACTTCTGGGGTGTGAGCTTTCATTCGCATCTAGTCCTGGGGACCATTCAGGCTAGTTCGCATTTATGTTCCTCACGTGTGCCCCAAAGAATGAGGTGATTTGGTGAAATGCTATGCCCAAGATTACCATCCGAGTTGCCGTCGGGGAAGTGGCTCAAATAGCCTCGGCTATCACTCCCTTTTGACGGCCGTGATGGTCAAGTGGATTAAGGCGCCCTGTAGTTACCAGTTGCGTTGCTTCTGGGAGTATGGGTTCGAGTCACTTCTGGGGTGGTAGTTTTCATTCATATATATATATATATATATATATATATATATATATATATATATATATATATATATATATATATATATATGTATATATATGTATATATATATATATATATATATATATATATATATATATATATATATATATATATATATATATATATATATATATATATATATATATATATATATATATATATATATATATATATATATATATATACGAAAAAATACATAGGAAGGGAGTACCACCTCTAGCTGGAAGAAGGGGGACTCATAGCCTCGGAGGAAACCACGCGTAACGCATTAGAGGGAATGTTTAGATCCCCTCCAATACAGTTTCTGTGTGCTTTTCTCCTACCACCCCCTTCCTTGAATATTTTTTGTGCTTTATTATGCATTTGATTGTTACAAGATATACATGGGTTGATACAAAAATAATAATGCATATATATATATATATATATATATATATATATATATATATATATATATATATATATATATATATATATATATATATATATATATGTATATTAGTATATTTTGGTAGCAGTTTTTCCTGTAGACATATATTATTAAATATGACCGAAAAAGTAAGAATAATAATTCTAACACGAATTTTCTCAATCTTTCGTACATTACGCTTCACTGTTGGAGGTAAATCAAAAATCACTTCTCCAAAATTCATTTTTATTTCTAGTCTGACGCGACACGGGCGCGTTTCGTAAAACTTATTACATTTTCAAAGACTTCACAAATACACAACTGATTAGAACTTGCGTTTCTCTGATTTTATATCTACATTTGAGTGAGGTGGGAAGGGTGATGTGGCATTAACACAAGACAGAACAATAGGGGATATTAATAGGGTATTAAAAGTATCAACACAAGACAGAACAGAAACAATGGGTATTGAATAGAAGTGTTTGTAGAAAGCCTATTGGTCCATATTTCTTGATGCTTCTATATTGGAGCGGAGTCTTGAGGTGGGTAGAATATAGTTGTGCAATAATTGGCTGTTGATTGCTGGTGTTGACTTCTTGATGTGTAGTGCCTCGCAAACGTCAAGCCGCCTGCTATCGCTGTATCTATCGATGATTTCTGTGTTGTTTACTAGGATTTCTCTGGCGATGGTTTGGTTATGGGAAGAGATTATATGTTCCTTAATGGAGCCCTGTTGCTTATGCATCGTTAAACGCCTATAAAGAGATGTTGTTGTCTTGCCTATATACTGGGTTTTTTGGAGCTTACAGTCCCCAAGTGGGCATTTGAAGGCATAGACGACGTTAGTCTCTTTTAAAGCGTTCTGTTTTGTGTCTGGAGAGTTTCTCATGAGTAGGCTGGCCGTTTTTCTGGTTTTATAGTAAATCGTCAGTTGTATCCTCTGATTTTTGTCTGTAGGGATAACGTTTCTATTAACAATATCTTTCAGGACCCTTTCCTCCGTTTTATGAGCTGTGGAAAAGAAGTTCCTGTAAAATAGTCTAATAGGGGGTATAGGTGTTGTGTTAGTTGTCTCTTCGGAGGTTGCATGGCTTTTCACTTTCCTTCTTATGATGTCTTCGATGAAACCATTGGAGAAGCCGTTATTGACTAGGACCTGCCTTACCCTACAGAGTTCTTCGTCGACTTGCTTCCATTCTGAGCTGTGGCTGAGAGCACGGTCGACGTATGCGTTAACAACACTCCTCTTGTACCTGTCAGGGCAGTCGCTGTTGGCATTTAGGCACATTCCTATGTTTGTTTCCTTAGTGTAGACTGCAGTGTGGAAACCTCCGCCCTTTTCCATGACTGTTACATCTAGAAAAGGCAGCTTCCCATCCTTTTCCGTCTCGTAAGTGAAACGCAGCACGGAACTCTGCTCAAATGCCTCCTTCAGCTCCTGCAGATGTCTGACATCAGGTACCTGTGTAAAAATGTCGTCAACATACCTGCAGTATATGGCCGGTTTCAAGTTCATGTCGACTAAGACTTTTTGCTCGATGGTACCCATGTAGAAGTTTGCAAACAGGACACCTAGGGGAGAACCCATGGCGACCCCATCTACTTGCTTATACATGTGCCCATCCGGGCTCAAGAAGGGTGCCTCTTTAGTACAAGCTTGGAGTAGTTTCCTCAGAATACTTTCTGGCATGTCAAGAGGAGTACAGGCTGGATCACGATACACTCTGTCGGCTATCATTCCGATTGTCTCGTCCACAGGTACGTTGGTAAACAGCGATTCTACGTCCAACGAGGCTCTTATCCCTGTGGCCCGTGCGCCCCGCAGTAAGTCCACAAATTCCTTTGGAGACTTCAGGCTGAAGGCGCAAGGAACATAAGGAGTCAGCAGGCCGTTGAGTCGCTTCGCCAGTCTGTACGTGGGTGTGGGTATCTGGCTAATGATTGGCCGAAGTGGGTTTCCAGGCTTGTGCGTCTTGACATTTCCATACGCATATCCAGGTTTATATTCCCCAATGATCTTTGGCAGGTGGAGTCCGGATTTCTTGGCGTTCACAGTTTCGATCAGTTTGTTGACCTTATATATATATATATATATCCAGTCACTTGTACTCAGACACAGCTGGGACTTGCTTAACTGTCTCAAGTGAACAGCTCCTCAAACAAGAAAATTAACATCTATCAACCCTTAAAAGCTTGCGTTATCTTGCGGGTGCAAAATGGGGAAATCTTTTAAGAACAGCATCAATATTTGACAAATAGTGTTTTCCTAACTCAAACAATGTGGGGTTTATTATTCTACACATATTTCTGATATCTCTCAGGTGTTCACTTTCACGTAGATAGTGGTCAAAGCGGTGTCCGTCACTCTCACCACAGATTCTGCAACTTCGCTGATCAACTGTTGTTTCAATTCCATATCTCCAAGGATATTTGTATCCAAGACGGATTCTTACTATTACTGATTCCCTCCCTCGTCCTCCTCCTCTTCGGCCATAACGATTAGGATTGCCAGCTGCAACCATGTTGTACCATCGTATAGATTCACTAGTTTGTGCTTCTATCCTCCTTTCCTCAGTTACCTTGTCACGGTGATGTTGCCTGACAATACCTCTAATTTGTAGTAGAGTCTTGGGTATGAAGTATTCAATATGGTCTCCTTCAGCAGCCAGCACATCTGCTCGTTCATTTCCACATATTCCAACATGGGAGGGGATCCACAGAAACTTGATGACTCTTCCCTGATTGGTAAGTACTCTCACAGCTCTCTTAATTTCAGCGACTATTGCAAGATTTTCTGCCCGATTTTTACTTATAGGCTTTGCAGTGCTGCTTTTGAATCGGTGTAAATCACTGCACCATTAGTGTTCCGTTCAAGAAACCTTAACGCCAAAACAATGGCAGTTAGCTCTGCTTGCGTTGAAGAGGCATAGTTCTCAATACGTGCTTTTTCTTCATTTCTGCGTTGGAAAGTATTATCCTTGATTACCGTGTATGCTGCACCAGCCCTGCCATTCACAGGATTAGATGACCCGTCAGTGTAGATTTGATCTAGTTCATCTCCGGCTTCTTTATAAATTTCCTCGAGATACTTGTACCTCATTTCTTGTGGTATCATGTTGGATTTTTTCGTTGCCATTTCATTGATGATGATCTTGCATGAGTCATCCTCTCAGGGAGGTAACCTCTCTACAGGCAGGAGCTCACGGGCTTGCTCAAGCAGGTGAAGTTCTTCGAGGTAGCAGACTGATCTGTGATGCCATTTTTTGCTTCTCCTGTTTCCCCCTGAAAGTAGCACAGAGCTCAGTTTTTTCTTAGCAATATCATTGTAATGGGGATCTCTGGCTATCCTAATTGCAAGCTTAGCATTCAGCTCCTGAATTCTGCTTTTAACACTGGGAAGGGACAACTCCTCTCGTAGATTAGACGTTTTGGCAGTCCTTGGAACTCCAAGAATGAGTGTTATGGCTTCATATTGAATGCTTTCAAGCCTTTTTATATCGCTTTGGGAGTAGGTGCACAGAACTGGTGCAGCATAGTCTATGACGGAGCATACATAGGCTGTGTACATCATTTTAAGCACGGCAATAGAAGCTCCATGTCCATTCCAGGTCATAGCTTTCAGTGCCCTGAGTCGACTTTTGCATGTTCCTATGAGTTGATTGAGCTCCTCTTTCTTTCCCTTGTTAGAGCCGACAGTGACGCCAAGGTACCGATAGTGGTCAACCCATTCAAGTGTTACACCATTAATTTGCAGGTCTTCATTTGCTCTCCGCTTGCGATTGGAGTATGCCTTCGTCTTGTTTGTGGAGAGAGTGAAGCCGAGCTCAATACATTTCCTTCCAAAGAGTTCAATGGACTGTTCAATTTTTCCCAAGGTGGGAGCTTTTATTAGGACATCATCTGCATATCCCACTTGTTGTGTTCCTTCCGGAAAATCAATATTTGCAATGGCGTTCATAAGTACATTGAATAGTGTAGGGCTTAAGACTCCGCCTTGGGGGGTCCCGAGTTCCATATTTATTGTTCTGGAGACTGCTCCATTGAAGCAAACCTTGGCTTTCCTTCCTGTGAGGTAGTCTTCAACCCATTTCATGAGTCTCCCCTTGACACTCATGCATGCAAGCTCGTCCAGGATCGCAATCCCTGTGCTTTGTCAAAGGCTCCTTTGATGTCAACAAATACAGAATACCTTGCAGTGTCATTAACTATACAATTTGCTGTGCTCCGTCCTTTAACAAATCCATTGACCCCCTCCCCTAACCTGCCTATTTTGTGCAACAGTCGGTTTAGGATGATCCTTTCAAGCATCTTGCAAGTGCATGACACGAGACTGATAGGTCTGTAATTACCAGGGTCATTAGGCTTCGGTATGGGAATAATTATTGCGTGTTTCCATTGTGTGGGCAACACTCCACTTAGGAATGACTTGTTAAACAGGTGGAGTAGTGGATTCCCAGACACTTCACACAGTGCATTGAGTATGTCGTAGGTGACGCCATCTTCTCCAGGTGCTGTACGTTTACCCTTTTTCATAGCGCCCCTTACTTCTTGGGCTGTGATTGGTTCCCCATATTCGTCATCACTAGACAGTGCTCTTGTTATCCTAATTCTTCTGTCATCATGTCGCAGGAGCTGTTCCCTGCTGATTTCTGCAGGGCGGGAGGAGGAGGATGCTGCATCACTCCACTTGTGAATTAGTTCCTCAGCCTTACCCTGGGGGTCTTTGTGAGCCGCAGGCCGGGCTCTGCCCCCCTTAGCTATCTTAATTTTTGCCCACACTTGTCTTGCAGATGTTTCCCGTCCAATAGAGCTAGTGAACTCAAGCCATTGTCTTCTTGGTTACTTTCAGTGGAATGTCTCCGGTACTCTCTACTCATGTCTCGTACATTTGCGTTAAGCATCTTTATGTAATAATTCTCATACCATTTTATTTTCTTCCTCTGAGGGTTACTTCGCCCAGGTGTACGGCGCGGAACTCTTAGACAGCTCTCAATTTAGTGATTAAGGTCATCAACAAATGTGTCAATGTCTTCTGGGATTTGGTATTCCGTGAACCAGTCACTCATCCTGTTTATGAAGTGCGGCCTCATATCTGGTCCGAGTGATAACCTTTTTCTTTATTTGTCTCTTTCTTTCTCTTGCTCATGACGACGGTGGTAATTAGTGCCTAGTGGTCACTACATAAACTGTGCACAATATGTGTACTGGCATCCGTGTCCTGTGCATTCAGCAGGAGAGCATAGTCTAATCTTCCTCCTCTGAGGTGAGTTGGCTGTTCATCACCCAGGACTCTAAGGTTTTCAGTTCCCCTGACAAAGAGTGAGTTTCCGTCCATTGACATTGGGCTGATGACAGTTGGCACCAAAGTGCGGGTGTCTGGCATTAAGGTCACCGACCAGCAGGGTAGGTTCTTCAGTAACAAATTCAGGCAGTGTGTGAAGGTCAAGCTCTGTGGCACATATAGGTTGATTATATGTAGGGCATTACTGTTTAAGTGAAGGGTTACCCCCAGTGATTCAAACTCATATTCCCCATGTGCAGGTCATCAATAATCTGTGCGGGAATGTTGTTATTTACAAAAGTGATGAGACCCCGTTTTCTTTCCCCATGGGGCAGGGAGAACTTGCGATAACCGCTGAACCTTGGGTTGAAGTCATCACCTACCATCGTCTCCTGTAGCACTATGACATCAGTTTGGTGTTCATGAGCGTATTGTATGATGTCATTAATTCTATTGCGAACGCCATTGCAGTTCCATTGTAGGATAGTGAGACTTTCTTCGCCGTGGTTATCCATCGTGGAGGTGTTGGTCATCAGATGTACTGTGTGCGGTGTTGTTGTTGCTGGTGAGTGTGTGTTCACTGGTGTTGTTGTATGTGGTGTTGCACCACCGTCATGTGCTGGTGGTACTGTTTGTATGGGTGCCAATGATCAATGGTGGTGTGTACACTAGTGTCGTTGTGTTCACTGGTGGTGTTGTGTTCACTGGTGGTGGTGTTGTGTTCACTGGTGGTGCTGTTGGTGGTGTTGTGTTCACTGGTGGTGCTGTTGGTGGTGTTGTGTTCACGGTGCTGTTGGTGGTGTTGTGTTCACTGGTGGTGCTGTTGGTGGTGTTGTGTTCACTGGTGGTGCTGTTGGTGGTGTTGTGTTCACTGGTGGTGCTCTTGGTGGTGTTGTGTTCACTGGTGGTGCTGTTGGTGGTGTTGTGTTCACTGGTGGTGGTGTTGTGTTCACTGGTGGTGCTGTTGGTGGTGTTGTGTTCACTGGTGGTGTTGTGTTCACTGGTGGTGCTGTTGGTGGTGTTGTGTTCACTGGTGGTGGTGTGTTCACTAGGGCAACGATAGCACCGAGTCTGCTGTTATGTGCCGTGGCTCGTGTTGCATCCTCATGCACCAAGTTGCAACCTGCTGAATTCTCCTGAAACAAGTTCAGGCCCTGCAGAATATGAAGTATGTCCTCCTGGGTCTTCGGGATTGTACATAGGGTATTCTCAAGTTTATTTTGCTTGCTTATTAGTTCTTGCATGAGTGGGTGATTTTTTATCATGTGGGTAATCATTGCTTCCATATCGGGCGGCATTGTTTTATCTGGATCCAGTGAGGTGTTGGCTGGTGAGTGGGGTGGGGGAGTGGTAGGGTGGGGGGAGGGAGGGCCGCCAGAGAGGCGGAAGAGCTGCTTGACTGTGAGGTGTTAGGGGGTATGGGTGATGAGGTAGGAATGGGGTTGTTGGGTGGGGTAGGGTTGGGGGTAAGTGAGGGAGATAAGGTGGGTCCCTCCTCGAAGTACCAGGTAAAATATTCGAAAAAATTATCAATCAGAGACTTGTGAAGTACATGGAAGAGGAAGGGAAGTATAACACCAGGCAGCATGGGTTTAGAAACCGCAGAGGGGCCCATACAGCTATAGCCCTGATCTACGAGCATATAGCCAACGCAGTGTCGAAAAAAGATCAGTGTAATATAGTGCTTAGGGACGTCTCGAAAGCCTTCGATAAAGTGTGGCACACAGGCCTAAAATATAAGATATCTGAACTAGGGCTTCCTGAGAGATTTACTGCTACTCTCTGCAGCTTTAGAGACAATAGAACTGCTAGGCTTAATATCGGCAGCTACTTGGGTGACGTAATAGAACTGAAAAGTGGAGTACCACAAGGAAGCTGCCTCTCCCCCACTCTATTCAACATATATACAGCTGACCTACCCCAACCCCAACATGGAGAATACATCACATACGCTGATGATGTTACCCAAATAATATGCCAACCGAGCCCATCAAAGCCGCTACTAGCCGACAAGACCAAGGCAGCAATTGAACTCATAAACAACTTTGAGAAGCAATGGAAAATTAGCACCAACAAACAAAAGTTCCAAATAATACACATTGCGAAAAGAAACCCTGACCCCATCATCCTTGATAACCAGCCCATCCAATATGCGGGGGTAGGCAGAATACTGGGACTTATGATAAATAGAACAGGGATACAAATTCAAGTAAGGGACCGACTAAACAAAGCCAAAGCAGCATTAGGAAAACTGAGAAGATTCCGAAGCCTCAGTACTAACATTCAGATCCACCTATATAAGGCTCTAGTTCGGCCGCATCTAGAATATCCCCCAGTACCACTACACACCATAAAGAAAACTAACATGCAGAAACTGCAAGCAGTACAAAATAAGGCGCTAAGGAGAGCAGCAAAACACCGTCCACCATATGATCAGACAATCCAGGAGCTCCAGGAACTCCTGAACATACAGCCACTAAACATCAGACTGCAGCACCAAGCCATCAGGGTGTGGAACACCATCGAAATGTTAGAGGACCCAATGTTTGAAAGATTACTCCAAGATGAGACGCCCCGCTCCCACAGCTGGTGGCCCAAGAGCCTCGATTCTCTGAACGAAAACCCCGCCCCACAGTATATAATCCCAAGATGAGTTATATATGTATATATGTATATATATGAACAGTTCATATATGTGTATGTATGAACAACTCGATAAATAATATGTATGACAACTCGATAATTAATAATAATAAAATAAAGAGCATTAAACAGAATAACGTGTGTGGAAGCATCGGAGTGTGTATATATGAATGCTACACAGTATTCATCTATGGACATCCATATATGGTGAAACACATGTTAAGAACCTCTCACACACTCACAGCTCCCTGACAAAAGGGAGCCAGCTTAGCTTAGCTGCCAACACCCACACATCGTGTCAGCAAGGCGGACAGCCCACCTGCTTTCATACCTCTCACTGTATTTCCCACTTTTATACTTCCCTTCACCTATGCCTCTCCTTCCTCTTTACTCCCCCCCCCCCAAAAAAAAAAAAAACTGTTGGAGGGCCCCGGGTCGGGATCCTCACCGGAGGGCCCCGGGTCGGGATCCTCACCGGAGGGCCCCGGGTCGGGATCCTCACCGGAGGGCCCCGGGTGGGGATCAGCACCCAAGGGCCCCCGGCGGGGACGGGGGCCCCGCCGGGGGGGGGGGGCCGTTATGGTTCCCGGGTACACCAGCCATGGTCACTTGTTGTTTCGAAGTCTTACTCCTTGTGTCAACAGCCATCTATTTGCTGCGGCTCACTTCATGTGTTGTTGGGTGGTATATCTTCAACACTGCACTCTGCCCTACACACACATGTACATATAGACACCTACAAGGCACAAGGTTTACACTCACACGTAGTGTAGGGGCACTATATGGGGTGTCCGGGCAGTCCCTCGTGTAAACACACTAGTCGCGCACACAAACCACGACCTTGGGTAGGGAGGGCACAAAGGCTATTTTCACGCGCGTGGTGCCCCAGGCTTCAGGTACCGCGAGGCAGCCCACTTACTTCACGACTCTCCCCTCAGCAGGCCTCGATATTGCCACATTGACAATTACTGCCTTAATTTCTGGCCAATCCACACGTCCAGGGCCTACCACAGTTGGTAGGAAGGGCGGTGCACACTTAGTACCGCTGTAGCTGACCTACTTGGCGCACTGAAGACTAGACCTTAGGTCTAGGCCTATGTCAAACAGGAGGATGGATACATCCTGCCTGCTCCTACTATAGCTTGAGGCTGCCCATATATATATATATATCACTAGCGACCTTTAGCACATCATCACTAGCGACCTCTAGCACATCAGCACTATAGCGTGATGGTCAAGTGGATTAAGGCGTCTTGTACATACCAGTTGCGTTGCTTCTGGGAGTATGGGTTCGAGTCACTTCTGGGGTGTGAGTTTTCAGTTATATATATATATATATATATATATATATATATATATATATATATATATATATATATATATATATATATATATATATATATATATATATATATATATATATATATATATATATATATATATATATATATATATAACTGAAAACTCACACCCCAGAAGTGACTCGAACCCATACTCCCAGAAGCAACGCAACTGGTATGTACAAGACGCCTTAATCCACTTGACCATCACGCTATAGTGCTGATGTGCTAGAGGTCGCTAGTGATGATGTGCTAAAGGTCGCTAGTGATGATGTGCTAGAGGTCACTAGTGATGATGTGCTAGAGGTCGCTGATGATGATGTGCTAGAGGTCGCTAGTGATTATGTGCTAGAGGTCACTAGTGATGATGTGCTAGAGGTCGCTGGTGATGATGTGCTAGAGGTCGCTAGTGATTATGTGCTAGAGGTCGCTAGTGATGATGTGCTAGAGGTCGCTAGTGACTATGTGCTAGAGGTCGCTATAGTGCTGATGTGCTAGAGGTCGCTAGTGATGATGTGCTAAAGGTCGCTGGTGATAATGTGCTAGAGGTCGCTGGTGATGATGTGCTAGAGGTCGCTAGTGATGATGTGCTTAAGGTCGCTGGTGATGATGTGCTAGAGGTCGCTGGTGATGATGTGCTAGAGGTCACTAGTGAAGATGTGCTAGAGGTCGCTGATGATGATGTGCTAGAGGTCGCTGGTGATGATGTCCTAGATGTCGCTGGTGATGATGTGCTAGAGGTCACTGATGATGATGTCCTAGATGTCGCTGGTGATGATGTGCTAGAGGTCGCTGATGATGATGTGCTAGAGGTCACTAGTGAAGATGTGCTAGAGGTCGCTGGTGATGATGTGCTAGAGGTCGCTAGTGATGATGTACTAGAGGTCACTAGTGATGATGTGCTAGAGGTCGCTGATGATGATGTGCTAGAGGTCACTGGTGATGATGTGCTAGAGGTCACTAGTGATTATGTGCTAGAGGTCGCTAGTGATGATGTGCTAGAGGTCGCTGATGATGATGTGCTAGAGGTCGCTGATGATGATGTGCTAGAGGTCGCTGGTGATGATGTGCTAGAGGTCGCTAGTGATGATGTGCTAGAGGTCGCTGGTGATTATGTGCTAGAGGTTGCTAGTGATTATGTGCAAGAGGTCGCTATAGTGCTGATGTGCTAGAGGTCGCTAGTGATGTTGTGCTAGAGGTCGCTAGTGATGATGTGCTAGAGGTCACTAGTGATGATGTGCTAGAGGTCGCTGATGATGATGTGCTAGAGGTCGCTAGTGATTATGTGCTAGAGGTCACTAGTGATGATGTGCTAGAGGTCGCTGGTGATGATGTGCTAGAGGTCGCTAGTGATTATGTGCTAGAGGTCGCTAGTGATGATGTGCTAGAGGTCGCTAGTGACTATGTGCTAGAGGTCGCTATAGTGCTGATGTGCTAGAGGTCGCTAGTGATGATGTGCTAAAGGTCGCTGGTGATGATGTGCTAGAGGTCGCTGGTGATGATGTGCTAGAGGTCGCTAGTGATGATGTGCTAAAGGTCGCTGGTGATGATGTGCTAGAGGTCGCTAGCGATGATGTGCTAAAGGTCGCTGGTGATGATGTGCTAGAGGTCGCTGGTGATGATGTGCTAGAGGTCACTAGTGAAGATGTGCTAGAGGTCGCTGATGATGATGTGCTAGAGGTCGCTGGTGATGATGTTCTAGATGTCGCTGGTGATGATGTGCTAGAGGTCGCAGATGATGATGTGCTAGAGGACGCTGGTGATGATGTGCTAGAGGTCGCTAGTGATGATGTGCTAGAGGTTGCTAGTGATTATGTGCTAGAGGTCGCTATAGTGATGATGTGCTAGAGGTCGCTAGTGATGATGTGCTAGAGGCAGCTGGTGATGATGTGCTAGAGGTCGCTAGTGATGATGTGCTAGAAGTCGCTAGTGATTATGTGCTAGAAGTCGCTATAGTGCTGATGTGCTAGAGGTCGCTAGTGATGATGTGCTAAATGTCGCTAGTGATGATGTGCTAAAGGTCACTAGTGATGATGTGCTAGAGGTCGCTGATGATGATGTGCTAGAGGTCGCTAGTGATGATGTGCTAAAGGTCGCTAGTGATGATGTGCTAGAGGTCACTAGTGATGATGTGCTAGAGGTCGCTGATGATGATGTGCTAGAGGTCGCTGGTGATGATGTGCTAGAGGTCGCTAGTGATTATGTGCTAGAGGTCGCTAGTGATGATGTGCTAGAGGTCACTAGTGATGATGTGCTAGAGGTCGCTAGTGATTATGTGCTAGAGGTCGCTATAGTGCTGATGTGCTAGAGGTCGCTAGTGATGATGTGCTAAAGGTCGCTAGTGATGATGTGCTAGAGGTCACTAGTGATGATGTGCTAGAGGTCGCTGATGATGATGTGCTAGAGGTCGCTAGTGATTATGTGCTAGAGGTCACTAGTGATGATGTGCTAGAGGTCGCTGGTGATGATGTGCTAGAGGTCGCTAGTGATTATGTGCTAGAGGTCGCTAGTGATGATGTGCTAGAGGTCGCTAGTGATGATGTGCTAGAGGTCGCTAGTGATTATGTGCTAGAGGTCGCTAGTGATGATGTGCTAAAGGTCGCTAGTGATGATGTGCTAGAGGTCGCTAGTGATTATGTGCTAGAGGTCGCTAGTGATGATGTGCTAGAGGTCGCTAGTGATTATGTGCTAGAGGTCGCTAGTGATGATGTGCTAAAGGTCGCTAGTGATGATGTGCTAGAGGTCACTAGTGATGATGTGCTAGAGGTCGCTAGTGATTATGTGCTAGAGGTCGCTATAGTGCTGATGTGCTAGAGGTCGCTAGTGATGATGTGCTAAAGGTCGCTAGTGATGATGTGCTAGAGGTCACTAGTGATGATGTGCTAGAGGTCGCTGATGATGATGTGCTAGAGGTCGCTAGTGATTATGTGCTAGAGGTCACTAGTGATGATGTGCTAGAGGTCGCTGGTGATGATGTGCTAGAGGTCGCTAGTGATTATGTGCTAGAGGTCGCTAGTGATGATGTGCTAGAGGTCGCTAGTGATGATGTGCTAGAGGTCGCTAGTGATTATGTGCTAGAGGTCGCTAGTGATGATGTGCTAAAGGTCGCTAGTGATGATGTGCTAGAGGTCGCTAGTGATTATGTGCTAGAGGTCGCTAGTGATGATGTGCTAGAGGTCGCTAGTGATTATGTGCTAGAGGTCGCTAGTGATGATGTGCTAAAGGTCGCTAGTGATGATGTGCTAGAGGTCACTAGTGATTATGTGCTAGAGGTCGCTGATGATGATGTGCTAGAGGTCGCTAGTGATTATGTGCTAGAGGTCACTAGTGATGATGTGCTAGAGGTCGCTGGTGATGATGTGCTAGAGGTCGGTAGTGATGGTGTGCTAGAGGTCGCTAGTGATGATGTGCTAGAGGTCGCTAGTGATTATGTGCTAGAGGTCGCTATAGTGCTGATGTGCTAGAGGTCGCTAGTGATGATGTGCTAAAGGTCGCTAGTGATGATGTGCTAGAGGTCACTAGTGAAGATGTGCTAGAGGTAGCTGATGATGATGTGCTAGAGGTCGCTGGTGATGATGTGCTAGAGGTCGCTGGTGATGATGTGCTAGAGGTCGCTGATGATGATGTGCTAGAGGTCGCTGGTGATGATGTGCTAGAGGTCGCTAGTGATTATGTGCTAGAGGTCACTAGTGATGATGTGCTAGAGGTCGCTAGTGATGATGTGCTAGAGGCAGGTGGTGATGATGTGCTAGAGGTCGCTAGTGATTATGTGATAGAGGTCGCTAGTGATGATGTACTAGAGGTCGCTAGTGATGATGTGCTAGAGGCAGGTGGTGATGATGTGCTAGAGGTCGCTAGTGATTATGTGCTAGAGGTCGCTAGTGATGATGTGCTAGAGGTCGCTAGTGATAATGTGCTAGAGGTCGCTAGTGATTATGTGCTAGAGGTCGCTATAGTGCTGATGTGCTAGAGGTCGCTAGTGATGATGTGCTAAAGGTCGCTAGTGATGATGTGCTAGAGGTCACTAGTGATGATGTGCTAGAGGTCGCTGATGATGATGTGCTAGAGGTCGCTGTAGTGATGTGCTAGAGGTCGCTAGTGATGATGTGCTAGAGGTCGCTAGTGATGATGTGCAAGAGGTCGCTGATGATGATGTGCTAGAGGTCGTTATAGTGATGATGTGCTAGAGGTCGCTAGTGATGATGTGCTAGAGGTCAGTAGTGATGATGTGCTAGAGGTCACTGGTGATGATGTGCTAGAGGTCGCTAGTGATGATGTGCTAGAGGTCACTGGTGATGATGTGCTAGAGGTAACTGGTGATGATGTGCTAGAGGTCGCTAGTGATGATGTGCTAGAGGTCACTGGTGATGATGTGCTAGAGGCAGCTGGTGATGAATAAACTGCACCAATCACTGCCACTCCTCACACCAATGCAATAATACGCAGATTGATAGCAGTGCTTCACATTCGACAATGTTAAATTATTTAACAGATGACGAGATCATAAACATTGGAATAAATGAACATCTCTCTGACCTTCATATAAAGGCTGCATGTGACCTCATCAAACAAAATATGCCAAGCGTAGAAGGCCTTCATGACCCAGTGTTGCAGCGGGACCTCTCCTAGCCAGCTGTATTAGGTGAAATAATTCAAATAATTCAAGTTGATGGTTGTCACTGGGTCACCGTTTCCAACACTGGAGAAGCTGGACAAATTAACATATACGACACCAGGCATAAATTACCATCCAAATCTACTGATGTTTTCTTGTGTGCTCTTGCTAATTGCCAGGATGGGACTCAAGTATGAGTGAGGTGTATGCTGTGGCGTTTTCTGCATCACTTGCAAATGGTGAAGATCCGGTGAACCTTGTATATGATGTGCAGAATATGAGACAACATCTACAAGAGAACTTCAAAGGAAAGTTTCTCACCTCATTCCCTGCAGCTCTGACACTGAGAAGAAAACGAATCATCCGGTCATGCTCGATGGAAGTGTACTGCATTTGCAGAAAGCCAAATGATTTGAAGCCGATTTTATGCTGTGACCGTTGCAATATTTGGCACCATGGATCATGTGTAGGTGTTACAGAATGTAATGATGATTCGTGGATTTCTTTCTAGTGCGCTAGCAAGTCTCTCTCTCTCTCTCTCTCTCTCTCTCTCTCTCTCTCTCTCTCTCTCTCTCTCTCTCTCTCTCTCTCTCTCTCTCTCTCTCTCTCTCTCTCTCTCTCTCTCTCTCTCTCTCTCTCTCTCTCTCTCTCTCTCTCTCTCTCTCTCTCTCTCTCTCTCTCTCTCTCTCTCTCTCTCTCTCTCTCTCTCTCTCTCTCTCTCTCTCTCTCTCTCTCTCTCTCTCTCTCTCTCTCTCTCTCTCTCTCTCTCTCTCTCTCTCTCTCTCTCTCTCTCTCTCTCTCTCTCTCTCTCTCTCTCTCTCTCTCTCTCTCTCTCTCTCTCTCTCTCTCTCTCTCTCTCTCTCTCTCTCTCTCTCTCTCTCTCTCTCTCTCTCTCTCTCTCTCTCTCTCTCTCTCTCTCTCTCTCTCTCTCTCTCTCTCTCTCTCTCTCTCTCTCTCTCTCTCTCTCTCTCTCTCTCTCTCTCTCTCTCTCTCTCTCTCTCTCTCTCTCTCTCTCTCTCTCTCTCTCTCTCTCTCTCTCTCTCTCTCTCTCTCTCTCTCTCTCTCTCTCTCTCTCTCTCTCTCTCTCTCTCTCTCTCTCTCTCTCTCTCTCTCTCTCTCTCTCTCTCTCTCTCTCTCTCTCTCTCTCTCTCTCTCTCTCTCTCTCTCTCTCTCTCTCTCTCTCTCTCTCTCTCTCTCTCTCTCTCTCTCTCTCTCTCTCTCTCTCTCTCTCTCTCTCTCTCTCTCTCTCTCTCTCTCTCTCTCTCTCTCTCTCTCTCTCTCTCTCTCTCTCTCTCTCTCTCTCTCTCTCTCTCTCTCTCTCTCTCTCTCTCTCTCTCTCTCTCTCTCTCTCTCTCTCTCTCTCTCTCTCTCTCTCTCTCTCTCTCTCTCTCTCTCTCTCTCTCTCTCTCTCTCTCTCTCTCTCTCTCTCTCTCTCTCTCTCTCTCTCTCTCTCTCTCTCTCTCTCTCTCTCTCTCTCTCTCTCTCTCTCTCTCTCTCTCTCTCTCTCGCTCTCGCTCTCGCTCTCTCTCTCTCTCTCTCTCTCTCTCTCTCTCTCTCTCTCTCTCTCTCTCTCTCTCTCTCTCTCTCTCTCTCTCTCTCTCGCTCTCGCTCTCTCTCTCTCTCTCTCTCTCTCTCTCTCTCTCTCTCTCTCTCTCTCTCTCTCTCTCTCTCTCTCTCTCTCTCTCTCTCTCTCTCTCTCTCTCTCTCTCTCTCTCTCTCTCTCTCTCTCTCTCTCTCCAACTCCCAAGGGCACCAGATGAGTATAACGTTAGTCTGCATTTTTCGTCAAGCCAGTGTCAATGTGAGAGAACTCGTGTCCAGCTTATAAGCCTATACTTGCATAAACCACAAGTGAAGATTAACAATTTTTGGACAACACCCACCAGTGGGACTCGAACCCAGAAAGCACAACTACCTTCCAGTAGCTGCCATAACTAGTATGCTTTAACCCACTATTCCATCAGACCCTATGGTGAACCTCACACTCATCTGGTGCCCTCGGGAGGTGGAGATATTTGAGATGTATATATATATATATCGAAGTCTCTACTTCTTTTGTAGGGTCTGATGGTGTAGTGGGTTAAAGCATACTAGTTATGGCAGCTACTGGAAGGTAGTTGTGCTTTCTGGGTTCGAGTCCCACTGGTGGGTGTTGTCCAAAGATTGTTAATCTTCACTTGTGGTTTATGCAAGTATAGGCTTATAAGCTGGACACGAGTTCTCTCACATTGACAGTGGCTTGACGAAAAATGCAGACTAACCTCACACTCATCTGGTGCCCTCGGGAGGTGGAGATATTTGAGATGTATATATATATATCTCGAAGTCTCTACTTCTTTTGTAGGGTCTGATGGTGTAGTGGGTTAAAGCATACTAGTTATGGCAGATACTGGAAGGTAGTTGTGCTTTCTGGGTTCGAGTCCCACTGGTGGGTGTTGTCCAAAGATTGTTAATCTTCACTTGTGGTTTATGCAAGTATAGGCTTATGTATATATGTATACGTATGTATATGTACATGTATGCATATGTATGTGTACATGTATATATAACATAATAATTTTGTAACTAGCATCAAAAGATTGTTATTTGCTTAGCTAAACGAACTAGAGGGTTCAGTTCCTGAACCGATTATGTGCCTCTGTAATCCTTTACACCACCGCCCACGGGATTGGTATCGGGTGCATAATAAAGAAAGAAAATGAATGGACCGAACCCCACAATTCATTTAGCTAAGCAAGTTACAATCTTGATGAGCTACTTACAAAATTCACTATTAGTCGTCATATCATAAATGGGTTCGAGATGGACCACAAGTAGTGCATTACATAATTTATCAGTATTGTGCAGCCTGTGATCCCCGCCTGGCTGGATACTGATACTTAGGTAGTTTTCATGTGTCCGGACACAGGCGATAAGGTGGTATTATTTATTTAACTTAAGAGATATATATTTTTAAATGTTGTCACATTAACGGCTACATCTTCCTTTCTTTTGATATATAGATTTTTAAGGTTAATTAAAATATATGGAAACTAATTATACAATTTATTGGCTGGTGTGCAGGGCTTCACACTCTCAGAGCTAGCCATCAAGTAACTATCAAAACGCATATATCTTCGTTTTCACTTCAGTTATATTTATGACAAAGGATTTTAAATGTAGCCTATATTTCTACCTTTCTGATGACAAATACTTTCGTTAATTACAATATCTAGATCAAACTAACATTGATTTTCAAAAGGTTGTGTATTTTCCATCAATGGAGAGCATCAGCCAAGAAGCCTTCTTTAAAATATGAATATCTTTCCTCGCCCAATAAGATCTTATCTCTGAATGAAACGCACAAAACCACTTGATTTTAAAATATCCACCGCTGCCCATTGGATGGGGGAGAGGGGGTTATGTGTAGGATAAACATATCAATTGTGACACCAGCCCTCCATATATGTCAGTTGCTTAAATTATAAACTGTACTTGTGATTGGTCTCGAGCCCATTGTTGATGTGACGATATGCATTGACTTTTGTAACTAGCTCATCAAGATTATAACTTGCTTGGCAATATGAATTGTGGGGCTCAGTCCCTGAGCCCATTATATGCCTCTATAACACTACACTATCGCCCATAGGATGGGTATGGGGTGCATAATAAATGAACTAAACTAAACTCTGCCTTTTTTTATAACATATACAATTATAAACTTTATTTGTGAATCTCAATTAATTAAACAATATATCACAGAGCCTGTAAGGTTCGGTGAGATGAGCGAAGAGACATGGGAGATTTTACATAAGTACAGAACATGGTAGTTTAAGTAGCGAACGTATGTCAACGAATAACAAGTATATATAACAAAACTATTGTCCTATGAAGTCGATTTAACTTCCAAACATATTTTTTAATAAATGTTAAATGTTTTCTAGCTAGTTATGTTAGATTTTATTAAAATACGTATTCTACTTGTTAACATTATTATTTAAATTTGTGCAGAGAAGAGCGACAACTGGATATGCCAACAAGCACTTTCCAAACAACGATATATCTTGGATAAGTCGCTCCACAACATTGACGCCTGGACCGTCGACTTCCTTTGATGCCACTTATTTACTTATTTCATAATGAAATTATATTAGTTTGGAGTAAATATATGTTTTCTCATGTTCTGCATTCAGCACCCACAGTATAGTGAGTAAATATACCATATTACTTCATTACTTAAATAATGCTAGGAGGGTTTGAGTAGCTTTGGATCTTTAGTGGATAGAATCTCCAATAGATGGGGCGAGAGTCGCCTCATCTCTCTAGCCCGAGCAAGAGTCGAAACTTAATTTAAAATTGATATATCTTTGTCCTCCAACATTATATATTTCATTTGGTGCAATCACAATAATGTTCATATCTCGGTCTTTCTAGAGGCATATAATATTTTAGGCTTTATTAGCGTATCTTTGTTAATTATACAATATATCGGCAAGTGCGTAGGCATCTACACTCCATGACCGAAAAGCTACTGAACGCCACTATAAAAAACTTGTGTATTTTCACTTGAGCTTTAAATATGTCTATTGTAATGTATTTAAAATGAAGCTCATATTTCTATCTTGCACCAGACATATAAAACATTTGTGTTTATTAAAGAATTTACGTGAAATAAACATTGATCTGAGAGAGTTGCTCTGTCGTTCAGTCTGTACGGGGTCGGAGTTACGTAATTTTTAAAATACATGTATCTTCATTAGAACTATAAATATGTCTATGGTAAAGTGTTTAAAGTGAAGCTTATATGTCTACCTTTCTTGAGACATATAAAACATATATGTTTATTGACGAATTCACGTGAAATAAACATTGTTCCTAGAGAGAGTTGCTCGGTCGATCGATCTGTCCGGGGTCGGAGCTCGGCTATTATAGAAGTACACGTATCTTCGATTTAAATTTAAATATGCCCATGGTAAGGTATTTAGAATGAAGCTTATATTTCTATCTTTCTTGTGACATATAAAACTCTTACGTTTATTAAGGAATCTGCGTGAAATAGGCATGGTTCTGAGATGAATGCTGCGGTATTCGAGCTTGAAGAGCGATAAAAACTGCCACTTTTATAAAACTACAAATATCTTCGGTTTTACTTAAAATATTTGTCTGGTAGAGGTTTTACATATAGATCGCGTTTCTGTCGTTTTTCTGAATAATAAATAATTTTGGTTTAATAAGTTATCAAGATGTTTTCAACAATATTCTTTCGGCGTTCGTCTTTTCCAACACAGCTAGGCGACCCTTTTGAAAACGCGATACTTGGGTTAACCCATCCTATAGTTGGGTCAGTTTCCATTATGGTTCGGAACAATTATAACACAGCCATGGGAAGGGGGGAGGGTATATTAGTCCGTATGTGGTCCATGTTAAAGTTGCCTCCTAGGATGATGTAATTTTTTGTTGCATTTATTGTTTATGATTAGGTTTCTTATATCATCAGAGAATGTATTTGTATTGGAAAATCTATAAATAGCTCCAATAGTTACTGACGATATAAGTAATTTGACCGAGAATTGAGCAAAGGTAAATTCACAGCAGTCGTCTCTATTGCTAATTCAAGTTCAAGTTCAAGTATGTTTACTGAGACAAGAAAAACTACATCTCAAAGGGATAGAGTAGCTTAGGCTATTTCTACCCCCCTCTACTTCAAGTCCCTCAAGGGACGCACAAATTCAGTGAGTACAGATACACAAATCACAATACAACATTTAACATTGCATATTAATATAGTAAGTGTTACAATCATTGGGGCAAAATTCTTGTAGTTCCTAAGTATTCTGTCTATCATATCATTATCACACATCCAAACAATTTGAAGTGGTAAACTACTTATTTCCTTATTTCTATGGTTATCCATAAGTAGGAAAGTAGGAGAGTGATCAGTTGCTCTGTCGGTGATTATAGCACAGCCAAGGGAGGGGTGGGGGCGGTATATTAGTCTGTATGTGGTCCATGTTAAAGTTGCCTCCTAGGATGATGTAATTTTTTGTTGAATTTATTGTTTATGATTAGGTTCCTTATATCATCAGAGAATGTATTTGTATTAGTATTGGAAAATCTATAAATAGCTCCAATAGTTACTGACGATATAAGTAATTTGACCGAGAATTGACCAAAGGTAAATTCACAGCAGTCGTCTCTGTTCCTAATAACACTTGTGCAATTGAAGTTTTCTTGATTATAGAGAGCTGTACCACGTCCTTTTTTGTCAGGCTTGCAGTTGTGAATGGCTTTACATCTGGCTAAGTTGTATAGTTGGGTAGGGTCTTTATTTAGTTATGTTTCTCTTAAGATAGTGAAAGACAGTTTAGAGCCCAGTGCTTCAAGTAGCACATTGATGTCGTCAAAATGTTTTTCGAGTGAACTGACATTTTGGTAACCCTTTGGTTGAATATTGACATGTATCTCATGACTGATCTCACAGAATGTCATGTGATTACATTGGAATGTGGAATGTAGAATATGATTAATAATTGTGTATTGTATGGATATGTGAGCCCCTTGAGTGACCTTATATGGATGAGGATAGAAATAGTCAAAACTACTTTATCCTATTGAGATGTACTGCCTTTTCTCATTAAACTTACTTTAACTTGAACTTGCCAGAAAGGCTGTGGGTATTGATTGTTTTGGGCTTAGTACATACGAGCTCTATCGAGAAATCCATCATTTTGCTTGTAAATCAATATGTATTTATGTACTATTACCTAAATACAAATTTGATTTTAATAATACAATAGAAGAATATACTTATACAGCAGTTATAGCCTGTGAGAGCTATAGAAAATGGACCATTATAAAGGGGAAGCTGCAGAAATGATAAATATTTTTTTTTTTTTTTTTTTTTTTTTTTTTTGAGATATATACAAGAGTTGTTACATTCTTGTACAGCCACTAGTACGCGTAGCGTTTCGGGCAAGTCCTTAATCCTATGGTCCCTGGAATACGATCCCGTGCCGCGAAGAATCGTTTTTTCATCCAAGTACACATTTTACTGTTGCGTTAAACAGAGGCTACAGTTAAGGAATTGCGCCCAGTAAATCCTCCCCGGCCAGGATACGAACCCATAACATAGCGCTCGCGGAACGCCAGGCGAGTGTCTTACCACTACACCACGGAGACTGCTAAATATAGATATTGTTTATTATATCCCTATTCAGGGACAGTTAGCCTGTATGGATTATGCTAGTCCCGCTAAGGCCTTCTGTTGACCTTCCCCAAGATGCAACCCACAACTTGAGATATTCCCCTTTTACCTATAGTGCTGGATGATCAGATGCACCATGGGGAATCGAAATGAGGCATCGATATTTTTGCGGAAATCACACACAAGACCTTCTTTAGTGCTCAAACTTCGCTAAGTGTTTATAACTTCTCTTGTTATAATTTTACTTTTTTGAAATAATACAAATTCTTAGACGATAGAAATATTTTTATAATTATTTATAAAAACTTTACATATTATTTCAAGGAATTATATAAATAAAAATCAATATTTAACTACACGTAGTACTTACTCCTTTTTTCCGTATAATAATAATTTTTATTTAGGAATTTTTTAATACCCATTGGGTAATAAGTAATTGGTTTATGTAAATTATTAAATATTAATTGCTGAAATAATTTTTTTATAATTATTTGCGCAAACCCTCCTACTAATAGACTCTCTAGGTGAGTATTAGTAGGAGGGTTTGCGCAAATAATTATAAAAAAATTATTTCAGCAATTAATATTTAATAATTTACATAAAACGATTACGTATTACCCAATGGGTATGGAGGAGACTAGAGTAGGAGTGTAACTCGCTAGGAGTGAGTTAGACGCCTACTAACTAGGTGAACTAGGTGAGTACATTCACATTCTGGCGGATAGTCGGTATAATGCCTTGTATATAAATAAATAAATAAATAGTGAGGAGAGACAGTGTGTGTTGCAGAGGCTTAGAGTTTTTGTGAGAAAGATGGAGGCTAATAAATTTATATCCTGTGTATTTTTGAGTTCAGATTCCCAGTTCATATTGTGAAGTGCATTTATGAGGCTCCCTATTGCTGGTTTTCTGTGTAGTCTATCTTGAGATGATTTCGGGGCTTTAGTGTCCCCGCGGCCCGGTCCTCGACCTTGCGTCCACCCCCAGAACAGCTGACTAACACCCAGGTACCTATTTACTGCTAGGTATCAGGGGCATAGGGTGAAAGAAACTGCCCATTGTTTCTCGCCGGCGCCCGGGATTGAACCCGGAACCACAGGATCACAAGTCCAGCGTGCTGTCCGCTCGGCCGACCGGCTCCCTAAATTTATCAAAGGGGTAAATTTATTTGTAACTGAGGTTGTTATGTCTTTGTTTGCTGAGAGGAAAGTAGGAGAGTGATCGGTTGCTCTGTCGGTGATTATAGCACAGCCAAGGGAGGGGTGGGGGCGGTATATTAGTCCGTATGTGGTCCATGTTAAAGTTGCCTCCTAGGATGATGTAATTTTTTGTTGAATTTATTGTTTATGATTAGGTTCCTTATATCATCAGAGAATGTATTTGTATTAGTATTGGAAAATCTATAAATAGCTCCAATAGTTACTGACGATATAAGTAATTTGACCGAGAATTGAGCAAAGGTAAATTCACAGCAGTCGTCTCTGTTGCTAATAACACTTGTGCAATTGATGTTTTCTTGATTATAGAGAGCTGTACCACGTCCTTTTTTGTCAGGCTTGCAGTTGTGAATGGCTTTACATCTGGCTAAGTTGTATAGTTGGGTAGGGTCTTTATTTAGTTATGTTTCTCTTAAGATAGTGAAAGACAGTTTAGAGCCCAGTGCTTCAAGTAGCACATTGATGTCGTCAAAATGTTTTTCGAGTGAACTGACATTTTGGTAACCCTTGGTTGAATATTGACATGTATCTCATGACTGATCTCACAGAATGTCATGTGATTACATTGGAATGTGGAATGTAGAATATGATTAATAATTGTGTATTGTATGGATATGTGAGCCCCTTGAGTGACCTTATATGGATGAGGATAGAAATAGTCAAAACTACTTTATCCTATTGAGATGTACTGCCTTTTCTCATTAAACTTACTTTAACTTGAACTTGCCAGAAAGGCTGTGCGTATTGATTGTTTTGGGCTTAGTACATACGAGCTCTATCGAGAAATCCATCATTTTGCTTGTAAATCAATATGTATTTATGTACTATTACCTAAATACAAATTTGATTTTAATAATACAATAGAAGAATATACTTATACAGCAGTTATAGCCTGTGAGAGCTATAGAAAATGGACCATTATAAAGGGGAAGCTGCAGAAATGATAAATATTGTTTATTATATCCCTATTCAGGGACAGTTAGCCTGTATGGATTATGCTAGTCCCTCTAAGGCCTTCTGTTGACCTTCCCCAAGATGCAACCCACAACTTGAGATATTCCCCTTTTACCTATAGTGCTGGATGATCAGATGCACCATGGGGAATCGAAATGAGGCATCGATATTTTTGCGGAAATCACACACAAGACCTTCTTTAGTGCTCAAACTTCGCTAAGTGTTTATAACTTCTCTTGGTATAATTTTACTTTTTTGAAATAATACAAATTCTTAGACGATAGAAATATTTTTATAATTATTTATAAAAACTTTACATATTATTTCAAGGAATTATATAAATAAAAATCAATATTTAACTACACGTAGTACTTACTCCTTTTTCCGTATAATAATAATTTTTATTTAGGAATTTTTTAATACCCATTGGGTAATAAGTAATTGGTTTATGTAAATTATTAAATATTAATTGCTGAAATAATTTTTTTATAATTATTTGCGCAAACCCTCCTACTAATAGACTCTCTAGGTGAGTATTAGTAGGAGGGTTTGCGCAAATAATTATAAAAAAATTATTTCAGCAATTAATATTTAATAATTTACATAAAACGATTACGTATTACCCAATGGGTATGGAGGAGACTAGAGTAGGAGTGTAACTCGCTAGGAGTGAGTTAGACGCCTACTAACTAGGTGAACTAGGTGAGTACATTCACATTCTGGCGGATAGTCGGTATAATGCCTTGTATATAAATAAATAAATAAATAGTGAGGAGAGACAGTGTGTGTTGCAGAGGCTTAGAGTTTTTGTGAGAAAGATGGAGGCTAATAAATTTATATCCTGTGTATTTTTGAGTTCAGATTCCCAGTTCATATTGTGAAGTGCATTTATGAGGCTCCCTATTGCTGGTTTTCTGTGTAGTCTATCTTGAGATGATTTCGGGGCTTTAGTGTCCCCGCGGCCCGGTCCTCGACCTTGCGTCCACCCCCAGAACAGCTGACTAACACCCAGGTACCTATTTACTGCTAGGTATCAGGGGCATAGGGTGAAAGAAACTGCCCATTGTTTCTCGCCGGCGCCCGGGATTGAACCCGGAACCACAGGATCACAAGTCCAGCGTGCTGTCCGCTCGGCCGACCGGCTCCCTAAATTTATCAAAGGGGTAAATTTATTTGTAACTGAGGTTGTTATGTCTTTGTTTGCTGAGAGGAAAGTAGGAGAGTGATCGGTTGCTCTGTCGGTGATTATAGCACAGCCAAGGGAGGGGTGGGGGCGGTATATTAGTCCGTATGTGGTCCATGTTAAAGTTGCCTCCTAGGATGATGTAATTTTTTGTTGAATTTATTGTTTATGATTAGGTTCCTTATATCATCAGAGAATGTATTTGTATTAGTATTGGAAAATCTATAAATAGCTCCAATAGTTACTGACGATATAAGTAATTTGACCGAGAATTGAGCAAAGGTAAATTCACAGCAGTCGTCTCTGTTGCTAATAACACTTGTGCAATTGATGTTTTCTTGATTATAGAGAGCTGTACCACGTCCTTTTTTGTCAGGCTTGCAGTTGTGAATGGCTTTACATCTGGCTAAGTTGTATAGTTGGGTAGGGTCTTTATTTAGTTATGTTTCTCTTAAGATAGTGAAAGACAGTTTAGAGCCCAGTGCTTCAAGTAGCACATTGATGTCGTCAAAATGTTTTTCGAGTGAACTGACATTTTGGTAACCCTTTGGTTGAATATTGACATGTATCTCATGACTGATCTCACAGAATGTCATGTGATTACATTGGAATGTGGAATGTAGAATATGATTAATAATTGTGTATTGTATGGATATGTGAGCCCCTTGAGTGACCTTATATGGATGAGGATAGAAATAGTCAAAACTACTTTATCCTATTGAGATGTACTGCCTTTTCTCATTAAACTTACTTTAACTTGAACTTGCCAGAAAGGCTGTGCGTATTGATTGTTTTGGGCTTAGTACATACGAGCTCTATCGAGAAATCCATCATTTTGCTTGTAAATCAATATGTATTTATGTACTATTACCTAAATACAAATTTGATTTTAATAATACAATAGAAGAATATACTTATACAGCAGTTATAGCCTGTGAGAGCTATAGAAAATGGACCATTATAAAGGGGAAGCTGCAGAAATGATAAATATTGTTTATTATATCCCTATTCAGGGACAGTTAGCCTGTATGGATTATGCTAGTCCCGCTAAGGCCTTCTGTTGACCTTCCCCAAGATGCAACCCACAACTTGAGATATTCCCCTTTTACCTATAGTGCTGGATGATCAGATGCACCACGGGGAATCGAAATGAGGCATCGATATTTTTGCGGAAATCACACACAAGACCTTCTTTAGTGCTCAAACTTCGCTAAGTGTTTATAACTTCTCTTGGTATAATTTTACTTTTTTGAAATAATACAAATTCTTAGACGATAGAAATATTTTTACAATTATTTATAAAAACTTAACATATTATTTCAAGGAATTATTTAAATAAAAATCAATATTTAACTACACGTAGTACTTACTCCTTTTCCGTACAATAATAAATTTTCATTAGGAATTTTTTAATAACCATTGGGTAATAAGTAATTGGTTTATTTAAATTATTAAATATTAATTGCTGAAATAATTTTTTTATAATTATTTGCGCAAACCCTCCTACTAATAGACTCACTAGGTGAGTATTAGTAGGAGGGTTTGCGCAAATAATTATAAAAAAATTATTTAAGCAATTAATATTTAATAATTTACATAAAACGATTACGTATTACCCAATGGGTATGGAGGAGACTAGAGTAGGAGTGTAACTCACTAGGAGTGAGTTAGACGCCTACTAACTAGGTGAACTAGGTGAGTACATTCACATTCTGGCGGATAGTCGGTATAATGCCTTGTATATAAATAAATAAATAAATAGTGAGGAGAGACAGTGTGTGTTGCAGAGGCTTAGAGTTTTTGTGAGAAAGATGGAGGCTAATAAATTTATATCCTGTGTATTTTTGAGTTCAGATTCCCAGTTCATATTGTGAAGTGCATTTATGAGGCTCCCTATTGCTCGTTTTCTGTGTAGTCTATCTTGAGATGATTTCGGGGCTTTAGTGTCCCCGCGGCCCGGTCCTCGACCTTGCGTCCACCCCCAGAACAGCTGACTAACACCCAGGTACCTATTTACTGCTAGGTATCAGGGGCATAGGGTGAAAGAAACTGCCCATTGTTTCTCGCCGGCGCCCGGGATTGAACCCGGAACCACAGGATCACAAGTCCAGCGTGCTGTCCGCTCGGCCGACCGGCTCCCTAAATTTATCAAAGGGGTAAATTTATTTGTAACTGAGGTTGTTATGTCTTTGTTTGCTGAGAGGAAAGTAGGAGAGTGATCGGTTGCTCTGTCGGTGATTATAGCACAGCCAAGGGAGGGGTGGGGGCGGTATATTAGTCCGTATGTGGTCCATGTTAAAGTTGCCTCCTAGGATGATGTAATTTTTTGTTGAATTTATTGTTTATGATTAGGTTCCTTATATCATCAGAGAATGTATTTGTATTAGTATTGGAAAATCTATACATAGCTCCAATAGTTACTGACGATATAAGTAATTTGACCGAGAATTGAGCAAAGGTAAATTCACAGCAGTCGTCTCTGTTGCTAATAGCACTTGTGCAATTGATGTTTTCTTGATTATAGAGAGCTGTACCACGTCCTTTTTTGTCAGGCTTGCAGTTGTGAATGGCTTTACATCTGGCTAAGTTGTATAGTTGGGTAGGGTCTTTATTTAGTTATGTTTCTCTTAAGATAGTGAAAGACAGTTTAGAGCCCAGTGCTTCAAGTAGCACATTGATGTCGTCAAAATGTTTTTCGAGTGAACTGACATTTTGGTAACCCTTTGATTGAATATTGACATGTATCTCATGACTGATCTCACAGAATGTCATGTGATTACATTGGAATGTGGAATGTAGAATATGATTAATAATTGTGTATTGTATGGATATGTGAGCCCCTTGAGTGACCTTATATGGATGAGGATAGAAATAGTCAAAACTACTTTATCCTATTGAGATGTACTGCCTTTTCTCATTAAACTTACTTTAACTTGAACTTGCCAGAAAGGCTGTGCGTATTGATTGTTTTGGGCTTAGTACATACGAGCTCTATCGAGAAATCCATCATTTTGCTTGTAAATCAATATGTATTTATGTACTATTACCTAAATACAAATTTGATTTTAATAATACAATAGAAGAATATACTTATACAGCAGTTATAGCCTGTGAGAGCTATAGAAAATGGACCATTATAAAGGGGAAGCTGCAGAAATGATAAATATTGTTTATTATATCCCTATTCAGGGACAGTTAGCCTGTATGGATTATGCTAGTCCCGCTAAGGCCTTCTGTTGACCTTCCCCAAGATGCAACCCACAACTTGAGATATTCCCCTTTTACCTATATAGTGCTGGATGATCAGATGCACCATGGGGAATCGAAATGAGGCATCGATATTTTTGCGGAAATCACACACAAGACCTTCTTTAGTGCTCAAACTTCGCTAAGTGTTTATAACTTCTCTTGGTATAATTTTACTTTTTTGAAATAATACAAATTCTTAGACGATAGAAATATTTTTATAATTATTTATAAAAACTTTACATATTATTTCAAGGAATTATTTAAATAAAAATCAATATTTAACTACACGTAGTACTTACTCCTTTTCCGTACAAAAATGAATCTTCATAGGAATTTTTTAATACCCATTGGGTAATAAGTAATTAGTTTATGTAAATTATTAAATATTAATTGCTGAAATAATTTTTTTATAATTATTTGCGCAAACCCTCCTACTAATAGACTCACTAGGTGAGTATTAGTAGGAGGGTTTGCGCAAATAATTATAAAAAAATTATTTCAGCAATTAATATTTAATAATTTACATAAAACGATTACGTATTACCCAATGGGTATGGAGGAGACTAGAGTAGGAGTGTAACTCACTAGGAGTGAGTTAGACGCCTACTAACTAGGTGAACTAGGTGAGTACATTCACATTCTGGCGGATAGTCGGTATAATGCCTTGTATATAAATAAATAAATAAATAGTGAGGAGAGACAGTGTGTGTTGCAGAGGCTTAGAGTTTTTGTGAGAAAGATGGAGGCTAATAAATTTATATCCTGTGTATTTTTGAGTTCAGATTCCCAGTTCATATTGTGAAGTGCATTTATGAGGCTCCCTATTGCTGGTTTTCTGTGTAGTCTATCTTGAGATGATTTCGGGGCTTTAGTGTCCCCGCGGCCCGGTCCTCGACCTTGCCTCCACCCCCAGAACAGCTGACTAACACCCAGGTACCTATTTACTGCTAGGTATCAGGGGCATAGGGTGAAAGAAACTGCCCATTGTTTCTCGCCGGCGCCCGGGATTGAACCCGGAACCACAGGATCACAAGTCCAGGGTGCTGTCCGCTCGGCCGACCGGCTCCCTAAATTTATCAAAGGGGTAAATTTATTTGTAACTGAGGTTGTTATGTCTTTGTTTGCTGAGAGGAAAGTAGGAGAGTGATCGGTTGCTCTGTCGGTGATTATAGCACAGCCAAGGGAGGGGTGGGGGCGGTATATTAGTCTGTATGTGGTCCATGTTAAAGTTGCCTCCTAGGATGATGTAATTTTTTGTTGAATTTATTGTTTATGATTAGGTTCCTTATATCATCGGAGAATGTATTTGTATTAGTATTGGAAAATCTATAAATAGCTCCAATAGTTACTGACGATATAAGTAATTTGACCGAGAATTGAGCAAAGGTAAATTCACAGCAGTCGTCTCTGTTGCTAATAACACTTGTGCAATTGAAGTTTTCTTGATTATAGAGAGCTGTACCACGTCCTTTTTTTGTCAGGCTTGCAGTTGTGAATGGCTTTACATCTGGCTAAGTTGTATAGTTGGGTAGGGTCTTTATTTAGTTATGTTTCTCTTAAGATAGTGAAAGACAGTTTAGAGCCCAGTGCTTCAAGTAGCACATTGATGTCGTCAAAATGTTTTTCGAGTGAACTGACATTTTGGTAACCCTTTGGTTGAATATTGACATGTATCTCATGACTGATCTCACAGAATGTCATGTGATTACATTGGAATGTGGAATGTAGAATATGATTAATAATTGTGTATTGTATGGATATGTGAGCCCCTTGAGTGACCTTATATGGATGAGGATTGAAATAGCAGTCTCCGAAATATAGCAGAAATAGCAGAAATATTTGCAGTCTCCGTGGTGTAGTGGTAAGACACTCGCCTGGCGTTCCGCGAGCGCTATGTCATGGGTTCGTATCCTGGCCGGGGAGGATTTACTGGGCGCAATTCCTTAACTGTAGCCTCTGTTTAACGCAACAGTAAAATGTGTACTTGGATGAAAAAACGATTCTTCGCGGCAGGAGATCGTATTCCAGGGACCACAGGATTAAGGACTTGCCCGAAACGCTACGCGTACTAGTGGCTGTACAAGAATGTAACAACTCTTGTATATATCTCAAAAAAAAAAATAGTCAAAACTACTTTATCCTATTGAGATGTACTGCCTTTTCTCAATAAACTTACTTTAACTTGAACTTGCCAGAAATGCTGTGCGTATTGATTGTTTTGGGCTTAGTACATACGAGCTCTATCGAGAAATCCATCATTTTGCTTGTAAATCAATATGTATTTATGTACTATTACCTAAATACAAATTTGATTTTAATAATACAATAGAAGAATATACTTATACAGCAGTTATAGCCTGTGAGAGCTATAGAAAATGGACCATTATAAAGGGGAAGCTGCAGAAATGATAAATATTGTTTATTTTATCCCTGTATCCAAATGACTGTAAAGCTGCCGCCCAGTTGGGTGGGTGTGGAGCACATGACTGTAAAGCTGCCACCCAGTTGGGTATGTGTGCAGCACATGACTGTAAAGCTGCCGCCCAGTTGGGTAAGTATGCAGCAAATGACTGTAAAGCTGCCGCCCAGTTGGGTGGGTGTGGAGCAAGACTAGTAACTGTGCGACTCCTCATAGACGTAAAGTGCCTTTTATAGTGACTGTTGTGAGCCTCTTGTTGAATTACTTGTGACAAAAGATTACTGATGTGTGTATTTGTTTGGTTGATTAAATATGTATGTGTATGTATATATGTATACGTATGTATATGTACATGTATGCATAAGTATGTGTACATTTATAATTTTGTAACTAGTGTCAAAAGATTGTTATTTGCTTAGCTAAACGAACTAGAGGGTTCAGTTCCTGAACCGATTATGTGCCTCTGTAATCCTTTACACCACCGCCCACGGGATGTGTATTATGGGGTGCATAATAAAGAAAGAAAATGAATGGACCGAACCCCACAATTCATTTAGCTAAGCAAGTTACAATCTTGATGAGCTACTTACAAAATTCACTATAAGTCGTCACATCATAAATGGGTTCGAGATGGACCACAAGTAGTGCATTACATAATTTATCAGTATTGTGCAGCCTGTGATCCCCGCCTGGCTGGATACTGATACCTAGGTAGTTTTCATGTGTCCGGACACAGGCGATAAGGTGGTATTATTTATTTAACTTAAGAGATATATATTTTTAAATGTCACATTAACGGCTACATCTTCCTTTCTTCTGACATATAGATTTTTAAGATTAATTAAAATATATGGTAACTAATTATACAATTTATTGGCTGGTGTGCAGGGCTTCACACTCTCAGAGCTAGCCATCAAGTAACTATCAAAACGCATATATCTTCGTTTTCACTTCAGTTATATTTATGACAAAGGATTTTAAATGTAGCCTATATTTCTACGTTTCTGATGACATAAATACTTTCGTTAATTACAATATCTAGATCAAACTAACATTGATTTTCAAAAGGTTGTATATTTTCCATCAATGGAGAGCATTAGCCAAGAAGCCTTCTTTAAAATATGAATATCTTTCCTCACCCGATAAGATCTAATCTCTGAATAAAACGCAAAAAACGACTTGATTGTAACCTATCCACCGCTGCCCATTTGATGGGGGAGAGGGGGTTATGTGTAGGATAAACATATCAATTGTGACACTAGCCCTCCATATATGTCAGTTGCTTAAATTATAAACTGTACTTGTGGTCGGTCTCGAGCCCATTGTTGATGTGACAATGTGCATTGACTTTTGTAACTAGCTTATCAAGATTATAACTTGCTTGGCTATATGAATTGTGGGGCTCAGTCCCTGAGCCCATTATGTGCCTCTGTAACACTCCACTATCGCCCATAGGATGGGTATGGGGTGCATAATAAATGAACTAAACTAAGCTCTGCCTTTTTGATAACATACAATTATAAGCTTTATTTGTGAATCTCAATTAATTAAACAATATATCACAGAGCCTGTAGGGTTTGGTGAGATGAGCGAAGAGACATGGGAGATTTTACATAAGTACAGTACATGGTAGTTTAAGTAACGAACGCATGTCAACGAATAACGAGTATATATTTTTTTTTTTGTAATATAACAAAACTATTGTCCTATGAAGTCGATTTAACTTCCAAACATATATTTTTAATAAATGTTAAATGTTTTCTGGCTAGTTATGTTAGATTTTATTAAAAATATGTATTCTACTTGTTAACATTATAATTTAAATTTGTGATAATTTGTGCAGAGAAGTGCGACAACTGGATATGCCAACAAACACTTTCCAAACAACGATATATCTTGGATAAGTCGCTCCACAACATTGACGCTTGGACCGTCGACTTCCTTTGATGCTACTTATTTACTTATTTCATAATGAAATTATATTAGTTTGGAGTAAATATATGTTTTCTCATGTTCTGCATTCAGCACCCACAGTATAGTGAGTATATATACCATATTACTTCATTACCTAAATAATGCTAGGAGGGTTTGAGTAGCTTTGGGTCTTTAGTGGACAGAATCCCCAATAGATGGGGCGAGAGTCGCCCCATCTCTCTCTCGCCCGAGTAAGAGTCGAAACTTAATTTAAAATTGATATATCTTTGTTCTCGAACATGATATATTTCATTTGGTGCAATCATGATTATGTTCATATCTCGGTCTTTCTGGAGGCATATAAGATTTTAGGCTTTATTAGCGTATCTTTGTTAATTATACAATATATCGGCAAGTGCGTAGGCGTCTGCACTCCATGCCCGACAAGCTACTGAGTGCTACTATAAAAACATATGTATCTTCACTTGAGCTATAAATATGTCTATTGTAATGTATTTAAAATGAAGCTCTTATTTCTATCTTGCTTAAGACATAAAACATTTGTGTTTATTAACGAATTTACGTGAAATAAACATTGATCTGAGAGAGCGTTGCTCTGTCGTTCAGTCTGTACGGGGTGGGAGCTCCTGTAATTTTTAAAATACATGTATCTTCATTAGAACTTTAAATATGTCTATGGTAAAGTGTTTAAAGTGAAGCTTATATGTCTGCCTTTCTTGAGACATATAAAACATATATGTTTATTAACGAATTCACGTGAAATAAACATTGTTCTGAGAGAAAGCAAATCATCAAATGCAATTCAGCTACAGATAGACAACATTAACATCAGTAATAAAAATGATGGCAAGTTTCTTGGCCTATTCCTAGACAAGAGACTCAACTACAGCACCCACATTCAACACATAACTAAGAAAGTCTCTAAGACAGTTGGTATACTCTCCAAAATCAGATATTATGTTCCTATCTCTGCTCTCCTCTCACTATATTATGCAGTAATCTACCCCTATCTTAATTATGGTATCTGTGCATGGGGGTCTACCACTGCAAACCACCTTAAGCCCATCATCACACAGCAAAAATCTGCTATCAGAATAATAATTAACTCTGCTTTCAGACAACACTCAGCTCCCTTGTTTAAATCCCTAAACTTGCTAAATATTAACTCCCTCCACACATTCTCTTGTGTCAACTACACTTACAAAACCCTGTTCTTAAATGCAGACCATGCTCTGAAACTCTCCCGGGACAGATGTAATAGGACCCATTATCACCACACCAGAAATAAATATCTCTTTGATATCCCCAGGGTCAAACTTAATCTGTGTAAACACTCTATGCAAATTAAGGGACCTAGTCTATGGAACTCACTCCCTAGTGAATTGAAAAACTGTAAAACTTTTGCCTTATTTAAAAGCGAAACCAAAAAGTACCTAATTTCATCTTCTTAGTTTCCTACACTGAGCTTTAAATTTGCTCTGTACCTAGTGTTACCCAATCTCCTAATTTTTATGTAGTATCAAACAACCTTATCATTGTGTTCATTGCTGTCTTCTTTTATGTGCTAGCCAAATGCTGGATTGTGACTACCAGTTTTTGTCAACTACCATTCGAGCTGTCATTGCAATCAATCTTATATTGTTTCTGCTGTATTGTGCCTACCAATTTTTGTCAACTACCATTCAAGCTGTCATTGCAATCAATCTTAGCTACCTATGTGCTTTAATATACTGTACCTACAATTTTCTCTCATATTATTTTTTTCATTCCACGTAACTGTTATCATTTTTTTGTCTATAAATTTTGCAAGCATTTACCTTCTTAAAATTTTCTTAGATTAAGGACCTGCCCGAAACGCTGCGCGTACTAGTGGCTTTACAAGACTGTAATTACCATATTATGTATCCTCACATTCCCAATGTACATTCTTGTATATGTATAAATAAATAAATAAATAAATAAATAAAGAGTTGCTCGGTCGATCGATCTGTACGGGGTCGGAGCTCGCCTATTATAAAAATACACGTATCTTCGCTTTAAATTTAAATATACCCATGGTAAGGTATTTAGAATGAAGCTTATATTTCTATCTTTCTTGTGACATATAAAACTCCTACGTTTATTAAGAAATCTGCGTGAAATAGGCATGGTTCTGAGATAAATGCTGCGGTTTTCGAGCTCGACGCGCGACAATGGACGCCATGCACATCCAGTGGGTGTTATTGGACCCCATACCCATTCTATGGGTGGTTGGAGCCCCATACTCATTCTATGGGTGGTTGGAGCCCCGTACCCATCCTGTGGGTTGTAGTGGACGCCATACTCATCCTGTGGGTGGTATTGGACCCCATACCCTTCCTGTGGGTGGATGTGGTCCCCATAATCATCCTGTGGGTGGATGTGACCCTCATACCCATCCTGTGGGTGGTATTGGACCCCTTACCCACCTAACAGGTGGTAGTGGACAATATACCCATCCTAGCTATAGTTGGTATAGTAGACACAATAATATCCTGTTTGCAGTAGTTTACCCCATAGACATTCCAACGTAACATCCTTTTCTGTTAACGTTCCTACAAAACATCCTTTAAAGATTTGTAAAGCACAAACTATGGTATATAATATTGATTGACGAAGGACTGTTATTCTATGTAATAATTTTTAGTGCTTATTGTAATTTACTAAGAACAACTAATATTTCTCAAAACAAAACTATACGAGCCTTCAATAGGAAGTAGCTGATCTGTAATATTCTAAGAGCATGGACAATAGTAGGTAAATTTCACAACCCATGTGGGATCTGAAAACTACAATTTTCCTTATAATTGAACCACTCACGACTATTCTGCTATCTAGGTTGACGGATGGATACTGTGAAATGTAAATTGGTACGTGAGGAAGAGTTTGGGCCTTAGAAAAAAAGTAACTGGGAATATATCACATATTTACTAATTCATATTCAACATATTGACTTTAAGCATTAAGTCATATATGTGCTGTCTTGTGTGAGAACGGGTTGGAGAAAGGGGACCTGGTTTACCTGCTAGACACGGCACAGGTGAAGGGGCAGTGCTGGAAGCTATCACTGCAGTGGAAGGGCCCAGGCGTCATCATCCACAAGTTCTCATCTTGCTTATTTAGGGTCAAGCTCCAGAATGACAACATCACAGCAAATCATGTTAAACTAAAGAAGTGCAAGGACCGTACATGCCCGGGCTGGATTGAGAAGTTTAAACATCATATGTCACAGGTTCAGGACCCAGTGGGAGGGCCATATAAGGACCTTTACTGTGTGTGTCGGCAACCATACGATGGAAAGTTTATGGTGCAATGCGATATGTGCGCGGAGTGGTTCCATGGGGTCTGCGTGGGAGTGACTCTGGCGAGTGTACGGTCAAAACCAGAGTATGCATGTCCTCGGTGTGAGCCATAAGAGCAGAAAAAAAAGAAAAATAGAAAGGGAATAGTGTAGTGTATGCAATGTTGAAACAGTTCGTGTATAGTGCAAAGATAATACGGGTGATAATTGTAATGTTCGTGTATAGTGCAAAGATAATACGGGTAATAATTGTAATGTTCCTGTACAGTGCAAAGATAATACGGGTAATAATTGTAATAGGACCCATTCATGAAACCAGACTTTTTTACAAAAAAGACATGTTGTATATAGTGAAACATTTTCCCTCCAACATACCCATTGTTCTATAGGGACGGGAGGAGTGTAGAGGGAACCAAATTCAAAGTGCCCGCCAAAGGAGACATTTTACAGTATAGGCAGGGCTGTGCCCTGATTGGTGGACGGCGCACAGCCTACCCGCGCGGCAGCCCGCGCAGGCCGAGTGGGCCAGATTTGAACTGCATGTGACCCAACGCGGACGACGCCTGCCCGGCACCACTGGCACTTAGGATATGTGCCCCTAGGACCCCTAAGAGGCATTGACTCCCTCTGTCCTACCCTTCCTGAGGAGCCTAGACTTGCTCCACCTACCCTACCAGCCCTTCCTCTCCCTACGACGACAGTTCCAGGTGAAATATTACTGTACTATTGTTGTAACACGTGGGTCACCTCTACAAAATTGACATGTATCTCATGACTGATCTCACAGAATGTCATGTGATTACATTGGAATGTGGAATGTAGAATATGATTAATAATTGTGTATTGTATGGATATGTGAGCCCCTTGAGTGACCTTATATGGATGAGGATAGAAATAGTCAAAACTACTTTATCCTATTGAGATGTACTGCCTTTTCTCAATAAACTTACTTTAACTTGAACTTGCCAGAAATGCTGTGCGTATTGATTGTTTTGGGCTTAGTACATACGAGCTCTATCGAGAAATAAATCAGTATGTAAATCAGTATGTATTTATGTATTATTACCTAAATACAAATTTGATATCAATAATACAATAGAAGAATATACTTATACAGCAGTTATAGCGTGTGAGAGCTATAGAAAATGGACCATTATAAAGGGGAAGCTGCAGAAATGATAAATATTGTTTATTATATCCCTATTCAGGGACAGTTAGCCTGTATGGATTATGCAAGTCCCGCTAAGGCCTTCTGTTGACCTTCCCCAAGATACAACCCACAACTTGAAATATTCCCCTTTTACCTATATAGTGCTGGATGATCAGATGCACCACGGGGAATCGAAATGAGGCATCGATATTTTTACGGAAATCACACACAAGACCTTCTTTAGTGATGAAACTTAGCTAAGAGTTTATAACTTTTCTTGTTATAATTTTACTTTTTTGAAATAATACAAATTCTTAGACGATAGAAATATTTTTATAACTATTTATAAAATATTTACATATTAATTCAAGGAATTATTTAAATAAAAATCAATATTTACCTACACGTAGTACTTGCTCCATCTACGTATAATAATAAATGTTTATTTAGGAATTTTTTAATACCCGATGGGTAATACTTAATTGTTTTATGTAAATTATTAAATATTAATTGCTGAAATAATTTTTTTATAATTATTTGCGCAAACCCTCCTACTAATAGACTCACTAGGTGAGTCTTTTAGTAGGAGACTAGACTAGGAGTGTAACTCACTAGGAGTGAGTTAGACGCCTACTAACTAGGTGAGTACATTCACATTCTGGCGGATAGTCGGTATAACGCCTTGTATATAAATAAATAAATAAACAGTGAGGAGAAAACTGTGTGTGTTGCAGAGGCTTAGAGTTTTTGTGAGAAAGATGGTGGCTAATAAATTTATATCCTGTGTATTTTTGAGTTCAGATTCCCAGTTCATATTGTGAAGTGCATTTATGAGGCTCCCTATTGCTGGTTTTCTGTGTAGTCTATCTTGAGATGATTTCGGGGCTTTAGTGTCCCCGCGGCCCGGTCCTCGACCTTGCCTCCACCCCCAGAAAGCAGCCCGTGACAGCTGACTAACACCCAGGTACCTATTTACTGCTAGGTATGAGGGGCATATGGTGAAAGAAACTGCCCATTGTTTCTCGCCGGCGCCCGGGATTGAACCCGGGACCACAGGATCACAAGTCCTGCGTGCTGTCCGCTCGGCCGACCGGCTCCCTAAATTTATCAAAGGGGTAAATTTATTTGTAACTGAGATTGTTATGTCTTTGTTTGCTGAGAGGAAAGTAGGAGAGTGATCGGTTGCTCTGTCGGTGATTATAGCACAGCCAATGGAGGGGGGGGGGGGGGGGGCGGTATATTAGTCCGTATGTGGTCCATGTTAAAGTTGCCTCCTAGGATGATGTAATTTTTTGTTGAATTTATTGTTTATGATTAGGTTCCTTATATCATCAGAGAATGTATTTGTATTAGTATTGGAAAATCTATAAATAGCTCCAATAGTTACTGACGATATAAGTAATTTGACCGAGAATTGAGCAAAGGTAAATTCACAGCAGTCGTCTGTTTTGCTAATAACACTTGTGCAATTGAAGTTTTCTTGATTATAGAGAGCTGTACCACGTCCTTTTTTGTCAGGCTTGCAGTTGTGAATGGCTTTACATCTGGCTAAGTTGGGTAGGGTCTTTATTTAGTTATGTTTCTCTTAAGATAGTGAAAGACAGTTTAGAGCCCAGTGCTTCAAGTAGCACGTTGATGTCGTCAAAATGTTTTTCGAGTGAACTGACATTTTGGTAACCCTTTGGTTGAATATTGACATGTATCTCATGACTGATCTCACAGAATGTCATGTGATTACATTGGAATGTGGAATGTAGAATATGATTAATAACTGTGTATTGTATGGATATGTGAGCCCCTTGAGTGACCTTATATGGATGAGGATAGAAATAGTCAAAACTACTTTATCCTATTGAGATGTACTGCATTTCTCAATAAATTTACTTTAACATATTAATTCAAGGAATCAATTAAATATAAATATATATTATAAGTACACGTAATGCTTTCGTATTATACTTATAATAATAATATTTCATTCAGGAATTTTTTTAATACCCAATGGATACTATGTAAATTATTAAATATTAATTGCTGAAATTAATTTTTTTTTATAATTATTTGCGCAACCCCTCTTACTAATAGAGATTCACATTTTGACGAATAATCGATATAATATAAATACATACATAAATAAATAAATAAATAGTGAGAAGAGAACAGTGTATGTTGCAGAGGCTTAGAGTTTTTGTGAGAAAGGTGTTGGCTAATGAATTTATATCCTGTGTATTTTTAAATTTAGATTCCCAGTTTTGAAATCAAAATGTTTAATTAGGTAAAGTACATACATACAAGGTGTGATACAAATATTGATGAATTTATAGATAGAGCTAATACATACAATGCCTAAAGCCACTATTACGCAAAGGGTTTCGGGCAGGAAAAACACTAAAGACTAAAACTTAATACTAATTGAGATTAGAGTATAAAACGTGTTGAGAAAATATAAAATAAAAAAATGGGAACATGGCAGAAAAACAGCAAAAAATACAATTTGGTCGACAAACAGCATTGTTTAAAAATAGAAGACATGGGTTGACATTATAGGGGTAAGGTAGGTTACAGGGAGTTAATTAGGTAGTGCTTAGTTTTTATCTTAAACTGGTTGAGAGAGGTACAGTCTTTAACATGATTGGGAAGGTCATTCCACATTCTGGGTCCCTTGATTTGTATAGCATTTCTTGTTTGATTAAGTCGTACTCATGGAATATCGAAAAGGTATTTCTTTCTGGTGTGGTGCTCATGGGTTCTGTTACAACCTTCAATGAAGCTTTCAAGGTCAGGATTGACATTACAGTTCAGCGTTTTATATATATATATATATATATATATATATGCAAACAAGCCTGAATGGTCCCCAGGACTATATACAACTGAAAACTCACACCCCAGAAGTGACTCGAACCCATACTGCCAGGAGCAACGCAACTGGTATGTACAGGGACGCCTTAATCCGCTTGACCATCACGACCGGACATAAGGAAGTGATAGCCGAAGCTATTTGAACCACTTCTCCGCCGGCACTCGGATGGTAATCTTGGGCATAGCATTTTATCAAATCACCTCATTCTTTGGGGCACACGTGAGGAACACAAATGCAAACAAGCCTGAATGGTCCCCACGACTATATATGCTATGCCCAAGATTACCATCCGAGTGCCGGCGGGGAAGTGGTTCAAATAGCTTCGGCTATCACTTCCTTATGTCCGGTCGTGATGGTCAAGCGGATTAAGGCGTCCCTGTACATACCAGTTGCGTTGCTCCTGGCAGTATGGGTTCGAGTCACTTCTGGGGTGTGAGTTTTCAGTTGTATATAGTCCTGGGGACCATTCAGGCTTGTTTGCATTTGTGTTCCTCACGTGTGCCCCAAAGAATGAGGTGATTTGATAAAATGGTATGCCCAAGATTACCATCCGAGTGCCGGCAAGGAAGTGGTTCAAATAGCTTCGGCTATCACTTCCTTATGTCCGGTCGTGATGGTCAAGCAGATTAACCACTGCACTGCGCAAAGCGCCTTTAGGCGCTCAGAGAGTTGTGCCCTTTGTTTTTTAATTTGGCTATATTTTAATGTTTTCATTACTATTTGTGTTTTGAAATGGAAATAGTTGACTTTGGAAACATTTTGACATTAAATTTACCTGAACATTTGTAAAAATAACAAAAATATGTCCTTGACAATTGCACCAAGACGTTTTTGCCGAAAATAGGTGAGCAGTGCAAGGGTTAAGGCGTCCCTGTACATACCAGTTGCGTTGCTCCTGGCAGTATGGGTTCGAGTCACTTCTGGGGTGTGAGTTTTCAGTTTCACTATAGTCCTGGGGACCATTCAGGCTTGTTTGCATTTGTGTTCCTCACGTGTGCCCCAAAGAATGAGGTGATTTGATAAAATGCTATGCCCAAGATTACCATCCGAGTGCCGGCGGGGAAGTGGTTCAAATAGCTTCGGCTATCACTTCCTTATGTCCGGTCGTGATGGTCAAGCGGATTAAGGCGTCCCTGTACATACCAGTTGCGTTGCTCCTGGCAGTATGGGTTCGAGTCACTTCTGGGGTGTGAGTTTTCAGTTGTATATAGTCCTGGGGACTATTCAGGCTTGTTTGCATTTGTGTTCCTCACGTGTGCCCCAAAAAATGAGGTGATTTGACAAAATGCTATGCCCAAGATTACCATCCGAGTGCCGGCGGGGAAGTGGTTCAAATAGCTTCGGCTATCACTTCCTTATGTCTGGTCGTGATGGTCAAGCGGATTAAGGCGTCCCTGTACATACCAGTTGCGTTGCTCCTGGCAGTATGGGTTCGAGTCACTTCTGGGGTGTGAGTTTTCAGTTATATATATATATATATATATATATATATATATATATATATATATATATATATATATATATATATATATATATATATATATATATATATATATATATTAGTATATTTTGGTAGCAGTCTTTCCTGTAGACATATATTATTAAATATGACCAAAAAAGTAAGATTAATAATTCTAACACGAATTTTCTCAATCTTTCGTACATTTCTTTTCACTGTTGGTGGTAATTAAAAAATCAATTCTCCAAAATTCATTTTTATTTCTAGTCTGAAGCGACACTTGAGCGCGTTTCGTAAAACTTATTACATTTTCAAAGACTTTAGTTTAAACATACACAACTGAATAGAACTTACACATCTCCGATTAGTTTATATCTACATTTGAGTGAGGTGGATGGGGTGAGGTGGTATTTAATAAGGTATTAAAAGTAAGATTAATAATTCTAACACGAATTTTCTCGATATTTCTTATGTTTCTTTTCACTGTTGATAGTAAATGAAAAATCAGTTCTCCAAAATTCATTTTTATTTCTAGTCTGACGCGACACTTGAGCGCGTTTCGTAAAACTTATTTCATTTTCAAAGACTTTAGTTTACACACACACAACTTCTAACTGAATAGAGCTAAAACATCTTCGATTTTTTATACCTGCATTTGGGTGAGGTGATATGTTACAACAGTTTTGGATGAGGTGAAAACAAACTTTCAACACAAAACAGAACACGAAACAGTGGGTATTGAAGGTAAGAATGGAAGTAATTGCAGAGGGCCTATTGGCCCATATTTCTTGATGCTTCTATATTTAAGCGGAGCCTTGAAGTGGGTAGAATATAGTTGTGCATTAATTGGCTGTTGATTGCTGGTGTTGACTTCTTGATGTGTAGTGCCTCGCAGATGTCAAGCCGCCTGCTATCGCTGTATCTATCGATGATTTCTGTGTTGTTTACTAAGATTTCTCTGGTGATGGTTTGGTTGTGGGAAGAGATTATATGTTCCTTAATGGAGCCCTGTTGCTTATGCATCGTTAAACGTTAAATATATATATATATATATATATATATATATATATATATATATATATATATATATATATATATATATATATATATATATATATATATATATATATATATATATATATATATATATATAACGTTTAACGATGCATAAGCAACAGGGCTCCATTAAGGAACATATAATCTCTAATATATATATATATATATATATATATATATATATATATATATATATATATATATATATATATATATATATATATATATTTATATAATACACATGAGAGGATGTGCAGTGACTTAATATCTAATATATTCGGAGATTTGAGTAGGGGTACCGAGTGATGTCTGGGGTCAGAGTTAGATATTGTCCTAACAGCAGCTTTGTGTTGAGTAATTAGAGGACGTAAATGATTTTGGGTAGTAGAACCCCAAGCACAAATATCGCAGTTGAGATAAGAATAGATGAGAGAGTAATAGAGTGTAACCAGGGCAGGGTGAGGTACAAAATATCTGATCTTAGAAAGAATGCCAACAGTTTTGAAACTTTTCTTGATATATTTAGAATGTGTCCCTGGAAATTCAGCTTGTGGTCAATGAGAATGCCAAGGAATTTGCCATCTACTTTGTTACAAATTTGGGTATTGTTTATCCTGAGATTTATTTGATTTGAGGATTTATTGCCAAACAAAATATAGAAAGTTTTGTCAATGCTCAGGATGAGTTTGTTGGTAGTTAGCCAGAGATGGACTTTATTTAGCTCAGTATTCACTGTGACATTTAATGCAAGGAGGTCAGGACTGGAGTAAATGAAGGTTGTGTCGTCAGCACATAGAATTGGTTTGAGGTGTTGGGAGGCATTTGGAAGGTCATTAATGTAGATGAGAAAGAGGAGAGGGCCAAGTATGCTGCCCTGAGGAACACCAATGTTAATGGGCAGGGTGGGAGAAATTGAATTGTTCACAGAAACATACTGGAGCCTCTCAGTAAGGTAAGATTTGAGGTACTGCAGGGAGTGACCTCTGACTCCATAATGATGAAATTTAAGAGGAAGGTTTTGATGGTTAACAGTGTCAAAAGCCTTTCGCAGGTTCACAAATAACCCAACAGGGAACTCATTTTTATCAAGAGCTGCATGTATCAAGTTAATCATACTAATAAGTGAATCGTTAGTGCTTTTTTTCGGTCTGAAGCCATACTGATACGAGCTGATATATTGATAAGCCATACTGATATATTGTGTTTGGCTAGATAAGAGTAAAGCTGCTTGTAGATTAGTTTTCCAAATATTTTTGAGAAGTTTGGCAGGATTGATATAGGTCTGTAGTTGTTAACATCAGTGAGATCACCACAATTGTGGACAGGGGTTACTCTCGCTTTTTTTTTAGAATATTTGGAAAGGTTTGGAGTTCCAGTGTCTTGTTGATGAGCAATGCAATAGCAGGAGATAAAAAGATCTGGAGGCTTTTTTTGTAAATTAAAGTTGGTATCTCCTCATGGGCACTAGACTTGGTTTTAAGGGAAAGTATTATCACTTTAACATCAGTGGAATTTGCAGGCGTTAGGTACAGATACTGTGGATAGTTACCTGTAAGATAGACCTGAACATCAGTACTGGAAGGTGAAATATCTTTTGCAAGGAATGACCCAATGGAAGAGAAGAACCTATTGAACTCAATAGCAGTATCAGAGGCTGTAAGCGTACCATCGTTATTAGACATCAGTATTGGTTTGTTATTTAAAATCTTCTTTGATCCCAATATTTGTGAAATTGTGCTCCATGTTTTCTTAATGTTGTTTTTGTTTGGGTAAATTTATCTTCGTAGTATTTAGTTTTGGATCTTCTAATTATTTTAGATAACAATGATGAGTAATTCTTTGAAAATTCTTTGGAGACGATTCCTAACCTATTCATCTTCTCAAGGTCATGTTTTTTATTAATGGATTTAAGTATTCCCTTTGTAAACCAAGGATTGTTTAGTTTTTTAGTTGAGACTTGTTTCGTTAGCATAGGACAGTGGGTGTTATAAAGGCTGAGAGTTTTTTGAAGAAAAGTTTGCACTGCTTGGGTGATGTCCCCTATGTTACCTAATTCGGACTTCCAGTTGACATCAGCAGGAGTAGCTATAAAATTGCCAATAGCAGTTTCATTGTGCAGCCTAAAGGTCCTTGTCTCTAGAGGTGGTTTGTTAACGTTAGTTAGGAGAAATGTGGGGTAATGGTCTGTAGTGCTATCGATGATAATCCCTGAAGTAAGCGGAGAGGTTATGTTGGTCCAGATGTGATCTAGAGTCGTAGCAGTACTATCAGTGATTCTAGTAGGTCTAGTGATTAAGGGTATGAGGAAGCAGGAATTCATAGAGTTGAGTAAACTAACAGCAGTAGGGTTTTCAGGCTCGCAGAGGTCAATATTAAAGTTCCCTGCGATAATTAGATGGTTTTTGTTCAGTCTGTTATCTAGTATTAGATTTCTTAAGTTAGAGTTGAATTCGGACACATCAGTGTTAGGAATTCTATAGACAGCTCCCAATAGTGACAGTCTTTTACAACCCTCTCCTAAAGGGCAGAAGACCTAGACAGGAGTTTGATAGGAACAACATGGCAACCATTAATATAATAGAGAGAGCAGCTTCAGTTGCCTGCAGGAATGGCTCAAGACTCTTAATCATGGGTGATTTCAACCATGGAAAGATAGACTGGGAGAATGGGGACCCACATGGTGGTGCAGATACGTGGCGAGCTAAACTCTTGGAAGTGGCAGCAAGGAATTTTCTGAGCCAGCATGTCAAGGAACCCACAAGAATGAGAGGCAATGATGAACCAGCTAGACTCGACTTAATATTCACCCTGAATGAGTCAGAAATAAGGGAAGTCAAAGTTGAAGCCCCCATAGGAATGAGTGACCACAGTGTACTGACCTTTGAGTACTTGGTGGAGGTAGGGATAACCTATCCAAGGATGGGAGTGGAGGGGAAAAGACTGAATTACCGAAGAGGAAAATATGACGAGATGAGGAACTTCCTCAGGGGAATACCATGGGAAACAGAACTTAGAGACAAGAATGTGCAGGTCATGATGGATATTGTCACCCAAAAGTGCCAGGAAGCTGCAGACAGGTTTATCCCCGTCCAAAAGGAGAAAAACGAAAAACAACAGAAAAACCCATGGTTCAACCAGGAATGTAAGGTAGCGAAACAACTGATTAAAAGAACATGGAGAAACTACAGAAATAACAGAACACCAGAGAGCAGGGAGAGATACCAGAGGGCCAGAAATGAGTACATCAGAGTGAGGAGGGAAGCAGAGAGACAGTTTGAAAATGACATCGCGAGTAAAGCCAAGACCCAACCAAAGCTGCTCCACAGCCATATCAGGAGGAAAACAGCAGTGAAGGAACAAGTGATGAAGTTGCGGAAAGGGGAGAACAGATACACAGAGAATGATAAAGAGGTGTGTGAAGAACTCAACAAGATATTCCAGGAGGTCTTCACAATAGAACAAGGAGAAGCCCCTGCACTAAATGAGGAGGCGGCAAACCAAGCAACCTTGGAGGAATTTGACCTCACCAGTGATGAGGTCAAAAGGTGTCTGCTGGAGCTAGATGTGACAAAGGCTGTTGGGCCTGATAGAATCTCACCATGGATACTAAAGGAAGGTGCAGAAGCACTAAGTGTGCCACACTCTATGGTGTATAACAGGTCACTGGAAACAGGAGACTTACCAGAAAGTTGGAAGACAGCTAACGTGGTCCCAATATACAAAAAGGGTGACAGGCAAGAGGCACTGAATTACAGGCCAGTTTCCTTAACTTGTATACCATGCAAGGTGCTGGAGAAGATAGTGAGGAAAAGGCTCGTAGAGCATCTGGAGGGAAATAACTTTGTAACGCACCACCAACATGGGTTCAGAGATGGTAAATCGTGCCTCACAGGTTTAATAGAATTTTATGACTAGGCAACGAAAATTAGGCAGGAAAGAGAAGGGTGGGCCGACTGCATTTTCCTGGATTGCCAAAAAGCCTTTGACACAGTACCCCATAAAAGGCTGTTAAAAAAGTTGGAGCAACAGGCAGGAGTAAAAGGGAAGGTGCTCCAGTGGATAAGGGAGTACTTAAGCAACAGGAAACAGCGAGTAACGGTGAGGGGGAAGACATCAGAGTGGCGAGATGTCACCAGCGGAGTCCCACAGGGCTCAGTACTTGGACCCATCCTGTTTCTAATATATGTGAACGATCTTCCAGAGGGTATAGACTCATTCCTCTCGATGTTTGCTGATGATGCAAAAATTATGAGAAGAATCAAGACGGATGAAGATAGACAGAGACTACAGGATGACCTGGATAAACTGGAGGAATGGTCTAGAAAATGGCTGCTGAAGTTCAACTCTGGAAAGTGTAAGGTGATGAAATTAGGCGAAGGGAGCAGGAGGCTGAACACAAGGTATCATCTGGGAGGGGAAATCCTGCAAGAATCAAATAGAGACAAGGATCTGGGGGTTGATATCACACCGAACCTGTCCCCAGAGGCCCACATCAAAAGAATATCATCAGCGGCATATGCTAGACTGGCCAACATAAGAACTGCCTTCAGGCTGAACACAAGGTATCATCTGGGAGGGGAAATCCTGCAAGAATCAAATAGAGACAAGGATCTGGGGGTTGATATCACACCGAACCTGTCCCCAGAGGCCCACATCAAAAGAATATCATCAGCGGCATATGCTAGACTGGCCAACATAAGAACTGCCTTCAGAAACTTGTGTAAGGAATCTTTCAGAACCCTGTATACCACTTATGTAAGACCAATCCTGGAGTAGGCAGCTCCAGCCTGGAGTCCATACCTAGTTAAACACAAGACAAAGTTAGAGAAGATTCAGCGGTATGCCACCAGGCTCGTCCCGGAACTCAGAGGATTGAGCTACGAGGAAAGGCTAAAGGAGCTGAACCTCACATCCCTGGAAAACAGAAGAGTAAGGGGAGACATGATAACCACCTACAAAATTCTCAGGGGAATTGACAGGGTGGACAAAGACAAACTCTTCAGCACGGGTGGGACACGAACAAGGGGACACAGGTGGAAACTTAGTACCCAGATGAGCCACAGAGACGTTAGAAAGAATTTTTTCAGTGTCAGAGTAGTTAATAAATGGAATGCACTAGGAAGTGATGTGGTGGAGGCTGACTCCATACACAGTTTCAAATGTAGATATGATAGAGCCCAGTAGGCTCAGGAATCTGTACACCAGTTGATTGACAGTTGAGAGGCGGGACCAAAGAGCCAAAGCTCAACCCCCGCAAGCACAATTAGGTGAGTACAATTAGGTGAGTACAGTCAGGACAGACTCAGCACCCTTGACTCTGAAACTGGCGAAGATATATTCCCCACAGTAGTCTCTAGTTCTAATTACTTTTAAGCATGTCAGTTCTTTGTGGTAGTAAAGAGCATACGTACCACCATCTCTCTAAATTGGTCGACAGTTGTGAATTGCTGAGTAGTTTGGCATGTTAAAGAGTTGAGTAGTATCCTCTTTTAACCATGTTTCAGTAAGTATAATAAAAGAGAATTTGTTGTCAACAGTTTCAATCAAGGCACTAACATCATCGAAGTGTTTGCTTAAAGATCTTACATTCAAGCTAATTACAGAGATATTGTGATGATGTGTTAATACATTGTTTACATCGTGTGCTGTAGAATATCTGCAATTTTGATCATTAAAGTGATGATTGTCATAAATACTGGATAAGAGGTCTATACTTGTTTGCATAAGGTTGTAGGAAAACAAGGCAAAAAAGGCAATTACAAAATAAACAAATTTTGATATAAAAGGGGGGAAAGATATAAATATTTACTAAGACTATACAAGACAAACACGAAATGAACAAAAAAATAAGAAAAATTAGGTAGATTGCTTACAAGTACTCTTAGGTACACTCTTAGTAATAATTTGCATTTTGAGACTCAGGCAAAGCCAGGGGTACAATGGAGTAAGGGATTATGGCGAGGCTAGGCAACCTAGGTAATAATGAAAGCAAAGAAAAAAAGTTAAATAATAAACAGGCAAATTTAATCTAATGATTATTAACTATAATTAGTTATGATTATGATTCTAAAAATGATTTTGTAAATGATTTTAGGTATAGTAGAACCCCAAGCACAGATACCATAGTTGAGATAAAGATAGACGAGAGAGTAATAGAGCGTCACCAATTCAGGGCGAGGTACATAATATCTGATCTTAGAAAGTATGCTAACAGTTTTAGAAACTGTTTTGGCTATTTTTTACCATGTTCCCACCTTTTTTAGCATTTATTTTTTCTTTCGACGCAATTTATACTTTAAGCTCAATTACTATTCAGTTTTAGTCTAAGTGTTTTTTCCCTACCTCACCTTGCCCGAAACGCTATGCGTACTAGTGGCTTTATGTATTGTATGTACTAGCTCTATCTATAAATCAATCAGAATGTTTGTAACTGCATCTATGTATGTACTTTTCCTAAATTATATATTATTATTATTATAGTTATACAGCAGAGTTATACCCAGCCGGAGATATAGAAGATGGATCAATATAAAGGGGAAGCTGCAGAAATTATAAATATTGTTTATTGTGTCCCTATTCGGGGACAGTTAACCTGCAAGGATTATCCAAGTCCCGTCAACGCCATCTGCTGACCTTCCCCAAGATGCAACCAACATCTTGAGTTATTTCCTTCTACGTATATACTGCTGGGTGACCAGACGGATAGGGGAATCGAAATGAGGCCTCGATTTTTTGCGGAAATCACACACAAGACCTTCTTTAGTGCTCAAACTTCGCTGAGAGTTTATATATTTTCTTGTTATAGTTTTACTTTTTTGAATTAATACAAACTCTTAGAAGATAAAAATATTTTCATTATTTATAAAATATTTACATATTAATTCAAGGAATCAATTAAATAAAAATGTATATTACAACTACACGTAATTCTTCTTACATTTATAATAATAATATTTTATTTAGGAATTTTTTTAATACCCAATGGGTACTACGTAATTATACTATGCAAATTATTAAATAATAATTGCTGCAAATAATTATTTTTTATAATTATTTGGTCATTTAAATCCCATTTAAGCAGATAATCGGTATAACGCCTTGTACATATATAAATAAATAAATAAATAGTGAGGAGAGAACAGTGTGTGTTGCAGAGACTTGGAGTTTTGGGGAGAAAGATGTCGGCTAATGAATTTATATCCTGTGCATTTTTGAGTTCAGATTCCCAGTTTATATTGTGAAGTGCATTAATGAGACTCCCTATTGCTGGTTTTCTGTGCAGTCTAAGGGGTAAATTTATTTGTAACTGACGTTGTTTTGTCCTTGTTTGCTGAGAGGAAAATAGGATAGTGATCGGTTGTTCCGACGGTGATTATAGCACAGCCAAAGGGGGGGGGGGGGAGGGGCTGTTATATTAGTCCGTATCGTATATAGTCCATGTTAAAGTCACCTCCTAGGATGATGTAATTTTTTGTTGAATTTATTATTTATGATTTGGTTCCTTATATCATCAGAGAATGTAGTTGTATTAGTATTGGAAAATCTATAAATAGCTCCAATAGTTACTGACACTATAAGTGATTTGACCGAGAATTGAGCAAAGGTAAATTCACAGCAGTCGTCTCTATTGCTAATAACACTTGTGCAATTGAAGTTTTCTTGATTATAGAGAGCTGTACCACGTCCTTTTTTGTCAGGCTTGCAGTTGTGAATGGCTTTACATCTGGCTAAGTTGTATAGTTGGGTAGGGTCTTTATTTAGTTATGTTTCTCTTAAGACAGTGAAAGACAGTTTAGAGCCCAGTGCTTCAAGTAGCACATTGATGTCATCAAAATGTTTTTCGAGAGAACTGACATTTTGGTGACCCTTTAGTTGAATACTGACATGTATCTCATGACTGATCTCACAGTATGCCATGTGATTACCATTGGAATGTGGAATGTAGAATATGATTAATAATTGTGTGGATTTGTGAGCCCCTTGAGTGACCATATATGTTGAGGAAAGAAATTGCCAAAACTACTTTAACCTACTGAGATGTACTTCCTTTTCTCAATAAACTTACTTTAACTTGAACTTGCCAGAAATGATGTGCGTATTGATCGCTTTGGACTTAGTACATACTAGTTCTATCGAGAAATCCATCATTTTGCTTGTAAATCAATATGTATCTATGTACTTTTACCTAAATACAAAATTGATTTTAAAATTACAATAGAACAATATAGTTATACAGCAGAGTTATAGCCTGTAAGAGACAAATAATTATGGACCATTATAAAGGGGAGGCTGCAGAAATGATAAATATTGTTTATTGTGTCCCTATTCAGGGACAGTTAGCCTGTATGGATTGTGCAAGTTCCGCCAAAGCCGTCTGCTGACCTTCCCCAAGATGCACCAGACAACTTGAGTAATTTCCTTTTACCTATATACTGCTGGTTGACCAGATGCACGAGGGGGAATCGAAATGAGGCCTCGATTCTTTTGCAGAAATCACACACAAGACCTTCTTTAGTGCTCAAACCTCGCTGAGAGTTTATAACTAGTTTTGTTATAGTTTTTTTTAATTAATTCAAACGCTTAGAACAGGGGTCTCCAAACTTTTCAATGTAAGGGCCACATTATATATTTCCCATATTTATGCGGGCCGGAGGAATAAAAAATGAAAAAAAACAAATCAGTGCCAGTAATTTAATTTCCTCAAATATTAAAGTATAAACATGGAAATTTTAAAACATATCTTTTTGGAAAAAATCAGGGTAAACTAAATAGATTCCTGCCTTTAGTTTTATGCAACCAAATTAGTGTGACGAATGATACTGTCGTTTTGACTTCAAAATTTCATTAAAATCAGGTTCCAGATTAGATGAGCCAATTGTAAGAACTTGATTTCAAGTGATCATCAGACAAATTTGCTCGATAGTTAGATTTCACATACTTCATTTTGGAAAAAGTTTGTTCACACAAGTATGTTGAACCAAAAATGGACACAAAACTATAAGCAAACTTTATCAAATTTGGAAACTGATCTGGCTGCAGGCATTTATAAAACTCAATCAGATTTCCTTCTCTATACTTATCTTTCAGTCTGCCATCTGCCTGGAGATCAATAATTTCCATTTGAAATTGAGTTGGAAGATTTTCAGCATTGCAGTCAAATGGATTATGAAAGAGCCTGATTTCATTTGCTTTGGCGTCAAGGTCAGCAAATCGCTTCTGAAACTGTTTTTTCAAATCTGAAATTATTTCATTTGCAAATGAAAAAGGAAATTCAACTTTACTTTCTGCATGAAATTTTTCACAACATGGAAAATGAGCAAAATTCTTAACCTTCACCTGGACTTCAAGTAGCGCAAGTTTTGCTCTGAATGCCTTGACATGAACAAAGTAGTCACTGATCAAATTTGTTTTGCCTTGCAATTTCAGATTCAAGTTATTCATATGACCTGTCATATCTGCAAAAAATGCCAATTTCCAAATCCATTCACATTCTGATAATAATGGCTGAGGGTTATTTTTCTATGTGAGAAATAAATCAATTTCTAATCTGAGCTCAAAGAAATGCAGCAAAACCTTTCCACAACTAAGCCATCTAACTGCTGTATAATAAGGCAAGTTAACAAACTCTGCATCAATTTCTTTCAAGAAATCACGGAACTGGCGATGGTTGAGTGCATGAGATCTAATGAAATTAACCACAGAAACAACAGGTTTCATGACACAAGACATATCAACATCCTTTAGGCACAATGCTTGTTGATGGATAAGGCAATGCAGAAAAATGGGTTTTGAGAATCCTCCAACCTCACAAGCTGTTGTAATTTGCCCAACCAAACCCTTCTTTGTCCCAGACATATTCTTTCCTCCATCAATTGTCACACACTGCACTTGTTTCCATTCCAGGTTATATTCTGTCATAGTTTTACTTACTTCATTGAAAATGTCCTCTCCAGTTGTTGTGGTGTGCATGCTGTGAACTGATGCTAATTCTTGGCTCACATTAAATTCACTATCAACACCACGAATGAATACTAAGAGCTGAGAAGTATCACACACATCAGTTGATTCATCCAACGCAAGAGAATACCAACAAAATCTTTTTGTTTTTTCCTTTATTTGCCGAATTATGTCGCCTCCTAAATCTTCAATTCTACGAGCAACAGTATTTGACCCAAGACTTATCATTTTGAAGAGGTTTGCTTTTTCTGGACATACCTCTCCTGCTGCTTCCACTATACACTCTTTTATGATACTACCATCAGTGAAAGGTTTTCCTTTTTTAGCGAACACAGGCAACTTTGTACTGGCTCTAGTTGAAGTTTCATTTTCAGATTTTTTCTTACTGAAAACAGCTTGTTGAGAATGCAGACTGTGCTGAAATGATTCAAACATTTTAGTGCGTTCTGCTCCTGTGATGTGAGAATAACTTGAGCCATGTTTAGATTCATAGTGCCGACGAATATTGTATTCCTTCAGAACAGCAACACTGTCTCTACATATTATGCATAAAGCTTTATCATTTGCTATCACATTCACCGTAGCCCATGCTACTTGGAACTTTTTCTTCCCCGTAGCTGAATATATAACAACAACAACATCCTTTGATTTATAATAATTATATGTTATTCAGGATTTTTTATACCCATTGGGTACTACGTCATTATTCTATGGAAATTATTAAATGTTAATTGCTAAGATTAATTATTTATTTAATTATTTCCTCAATCCGTCCCTCTAATAGAGATTCTCATTTTGACGGATAATCTACTTAAGGCCAAAAAATTGTTGTACTAGAAAATGGTTACGGCTTGCGAAACTGACATACTGTCCGGTTTTCTATTTTGAGTACTCTGGTAGGTTCGGATAGGACACTTTAGTACGACAGTTAGTTCAAGTTCAAGAACGTTTATTGAGATCATAAAATACATCTCAAAAGGTTAGAGTAGCGAAGGCTATTTCTACCCTCCTCAACTTAAAGTCCCTCAAGGGGGCACAAATTCAGTGAGTACAAAATCACAAATCATACAACAAGTATCACATTTTACATTGCAGATTAAAATAGTAAAATTTGAAAAATAGTAAACACGGCATTTAAGTTCAACACTCTTTGGGTAAAGTGCAGGTAGCTCCTAAATATTCTATCATACCATTATCACACATTCGAAACAATTTGATGTGGAACGCTACTTATTTCTATTGTTACCAAAAAGTTGACACGGGAGACATCTCCCGTCACGCAGGGTGCACTCGCACCTCCACAGATCTCCAGTAACAGCTCTTGATACTGGTAATGGCTTCAAAAGGGCCACCACTTACGGGCTATTCATGCCCGTGCCACCTTTTGGGTGGCTTAATCTTCATCAATCATCAATAAGTTGACACTCTAATACATAATGATCCAAGATGTGGATGTGCGGCATACTACATACTTAACATCCTTATCTTTGTCTACATATTACATACTTAACATCCTTATCTTTGTCACAGACATCAACACCATATTGCAAGAAATATTTGTATCCTACTCTTAATCTCATGTAAACTGAGTCATTCCATGTAGACTTTCCTCTCCATAAGTGAAGGACGAATGTGTGTTTATTATTGCATAATGCTTAAGTGTGTTACTGCTGTCCACCATTACCGCTCTCTTAACTTTTTATTCATCTACTTGGATCATGATTCTTGTCTTGATGGGATAAGGAAACCAATCCACTTGTAACTCCAGGACATCTCCCCCTAGACCGGCCAATTGTGGCTATTCCCGCCGACAGCTATGCGGTGCTCAGTTTTGAGCGAAGTGTGTACCCCATCAATTCACTGGTCTGACCAGCCTAATGGTCTTAGATATAATTGGCGCGTCCCCGGACACTATCCCCACATCTCCGGTATCAGCTATTGATACAGATAATGACTCGCAAAGCCTCTACGTACAGGCTTACCATAGCCCGTGATACATGAAAATTTTGTTCCAGTGGCTAAATCTAAAACAACGTCAAAATGCCAATCTCATTTAGAAGGACGGGTTAATAAATCAATATTGGATAGAATTGATTGGAGGAATCAACATTTAACAAGCTCAATTGCGGGACATATTACCCAAAAGTTAAATAAAAGGTAAATAAAACTATAACACGAATACCGTGTTTAAGTATAACTGTAACTATAATATTTTTTTATTTAATTCATTCTTTGAATTAATATGTAAATCTTTTATAAGTAAACTCAGAAAAATTATGAACAAATCCACAAGGGCTGTGACGAGGATTCGAACCTGCGTCCAAGAGTATCCCAGATGCTGCCTTAATCGACTGAGCTACGACATGGTCAAAAGAGTGGAAACCGAAGTTCTACTGAACTTACTGGATCCTGCAGTCTCTCCGAGACACAAACCAGGGTTTTACACAACTCCCCCATGCACTCGAGCTATGTCAATAGGCTGTTCTCCCTCTTCGCACTTACTTCATTCAAGTTCAAGTATGTTTATTGAGATAAGCAATAAATACATCTCAAAGGGATAGAGTAGCTTAGGCTATTTCTACCCCCTTCATCTTACTTCATTACACACAGAAATCACAAACACGTGATGCATCAAATGAAGAAATTCACAAGGGATGTGACGAGGAGTCGAACCTGCGTCCAAGAGCATCCCAGACGCTGTCTTAATCGACTCGAGTACATGAGGGAGTGGTGTTAAACCTCGAGTGCATGAGGGAGTTGTGTAAAACCCCTGGTTGGTCTCGAGGAGAGACTGCAGGATCCAGTAAGTTTAGTAGAACTTCGGTTTCAACTCTTTTTGACCATGTCGTAGCTCAGTCGATTAAGGCAGCGTCTGGGATGCTCTTGGACGCAGGTTCGAATCCTCGTAACTGCCTTTGTGGATTTGTTCATTTGATGCATCACGTTATTGTGATTTCTGTGTGCAAAAAAATTATCTTCATTGATTATTTGTAATAATTAAATAATTAAAACTTTTTAAACTAAAAATTATAATGTTCTCCGCAAAGTCTGAGCACTAAAGAAGGTCTTGTGTATAATGTTCGCAAAATGGCAAAAAGCATCCAGTAATCATTTCCATTCCCCTCTTCCTTTTGGTCACCTTGCGGTATATAGGTACCAGGAAATTACTTCATTTTTGCTCATCGATAACAACCTGAATTTCCAAGGACACATTCTAAATATAACAAAAAAACACGTTTATAAAACTGTTGGCATTCTTACTAAGATCAGATATTATGTACCTCGCCCTGCCCTGCTGACGCTCTATTACTCTCTCATCTATCCTTATCTCAATTATGGTATTTGTGCTTGGGGTTCTAATACCCAAATTCATCTACGTCCTCTAATTACTCAACACAAAGCTGCTGTTAGGACAATATCTAACTCTGACCCCAGACATCACTCAGCTATTCAGTCTTACCTGGGACGCGGTCGGGTCAAGAAGTACCTGCTCCGCGACAAGGGGTGAAGTTGGTATTGGTGTTTAGCTCAGTCTACACACAGGAGACTGACTAGCATTAATCGCCTTCTACACATCTTCCCCCATGCTGGGTGTCATGTTCACAGAAAATGGTACCATCCGTTTTCTATGTGCGGCGGCTGAGACGCCAGAGAGAGAGTGGAGGTAAAGAAGAGAGCGTACAGGACGCCCGCCAAGCTTGGTAGCTACCAGTCATGTAATCACATTAAGTATTAAAGTCAGTAACCAAGTCATGACTTTACATCAACCCTACAACCAAGACTTCCTCAGTAACACACAAACACCACATTGGCGACGAGGATGAACTGTGAACGCAGGTATTTGTTCAGTTTCAAACACAAGGGAGAAGCATGCTGCCTGGAGGAGGAAGAGAAGCTGTGAGCGCCATACCCGATGCTGTATGCTAACCGATGCTGTGTGCTAACCAATGCTGTGTGCTAAACGATGCTGTGTGCTAACCAATGCTGTGTGCTACCCAAGCTGTGTGCTACCCAAGCTGTGCTGAAGAAACTGTGTACTGAGGAATCTGCCGACGTTGTGTACGAAACGACGCATTGATGTGTACAAAACCTGATGTTTTGGTTACGAAACGACGCTTCGTGCTACAAAATTCATCACACTGAACTGACTGCTGTACCAACTGCTGTACCAACTGCTGTACCAACTGCTGTACCAACTGCTGACAACTGCTGTGCTGCTGTGAGTAGGAACAACACATGTACACAAGGGCTAGGTAAGAAGTCAGTTGCTGCTATATTGTGCACTGTTGTGAACTTTTGCATTAAAATGCTTGTGTGCTTTGCAAAATTAAAGTAATTACAGTGAATTCTTGACTAACATATACAGTGCAGTAAGTGTTTAATATTCTGAGGAACATTTAAGTGATAAGTTTACATTTATTTAGTAAAAATGGCAAATATACCTCAGTTTCCTGCATTTGATCCTGACTGTGACCAGACAAACCTGTCACAGAGGTGGGTCAAATGGCTTAAAAGGTTTGAAAATTTGTTGATAGTTTCTGACATCAAAAGTGCTGAAAGAAAGCGTGCCTTTCTACTTCATTATGCAGGTGATAGAGTTTGTGACATCTTTGACACACTGAAAGACACTGGTGGTGCCAAAGATTATGACACTGCCAAAGCCAAACTAACAGAGCATTTCAAACCAAGGCAAAATACTGCAATGGAAATTATGCATTTCAGGAGAGCAAAACAACTCTCTAATGAAACTGTGGATCAATACCACACACGTCTGCAGGGTTTAGCAGCCCATTGTGAGTTTGCTGATGTTGACAAAGAAATCAAACAGCAAATAATTGAAACATGCACATCTACACGTCTCCGTCGAAGAGCTCTAGAACTTGTTGATGATGACAGTTCTCTTACCAAGATACTGGATATGGCTCGTCGAATGGAAGATGCTGCACGTGATGCTCGTGTCATGGAGTGCAGTGCTAATAACGGTGCTGCCACTGTTACTAACAGTGATGAGGTACGTAAGGTTCAGGGAGGACACCGTGATCAAAGAAGATATCATGGCAAACCTAACAGTAAATTTAGCCGAGAACCACGTCACAACTGGGGTCAAGGAACAAGGCTCAAGCAGTCACAACGACCCACATCAGAGGGTGTCAACAATAAATGTTACAATTGTGGAGGAGACTACCCACACCAAGATAATGTTTGTCCTGCTCAAGGTAAGAAGTGCTATGAGTGTGGAAAACTAGGTCATTTTGGTGCTATGTGTCGTTCCGCACTAAAGAAACCACAGTCAATGAATAAAAGCACTGTACGAGGATCAGGTCATAGGGGTCGAGGTGGTAAACACAATATTGCACCTCATATCCAGAATGTTAATAATATACAAGACAACATTTCATTACAACCATTCTCAGATGACAGTGAATGTGATTATACTTATGGAGTACAAGCAATCACAGAATGGAATGATCTTCCAAACAACCCAGAGACATGTGTATACATTGCTGGTATTTGTCTCAAAGTTCTCATTGACACTGGATCAAACATTGACACCATTGCTGAGTGCCACTATGAAAAATTTAAAAAACAGTTCCCAAAGCTTGAGAACTATAATGGCAAAGCCACTGCCTATGCTTCAAAGTTAGCCTTGCCAGTGATTGGAACTTTCACTGCAGAGATTAAGTCAAAGAATGCAATGCTCATTACTACATTCCATGTTGTTAGGAATGCAAAGGAGTCTTTACTCAGTTACAAGACTTCAACCAAATTGGGGCTACTTCAGCTTTCTAATGCTGTAGCAGTGGAATCTGCAAACAATGTTGATGGTATTGTTGCTGAATTTTCGGATCGATTTAAATCCATAGGTTGTTATACTGATAGCAAAGTACATCTGCATATCAACCCAGATGTAATTCCAGTTGCCTAACCACATCGCCGACAACCATTCCATACTCGCAAGAAAGTCGATGCCGAACTGGATAGGCTGATAGAACTAGATATCATTGAACCAGTAACAGGCCCAACTCCATGGGTAAGCCCAATTGTCACTCCACCAAAGCCGAAGAATCCAGATGAGATACGCATTTGTGTGGACATGCGTGTTCCCAACAAGGCAATAATGCGTGAACGCCATCCTACACCGACTGTAGATGATATGATCTACCGCTTGAATGGTGCAACTGTATTCAGCAAGTTAGATTTAAACAAGGGCTATCATCAGCTTGAACTTGATGAGGAGAGTCGATTCATCACAACGTTTACGACACATCGAGGTCTGTATAGGTACAAGCGCCTGAGTTTTGGTATCAACAGTGCTGCCGAGGTATTCCAGCACATCATCAGCCAGGTATTGCAAGACATACCTAATGCTGACAACATGTCTGATGACATCATTGTTTATGGCCGTACCCAAGCTGAACACGACAAAGCTCTTCGTGCAACATTGCAACGCTTACGAGAAAAGAATCTGACGTTAAGCCGAGCAAAGTGTGAGTTCAATCAACATAAAATTGAATTCTTTGGACATGTACTTAGTGACAAAGGTCTGTCTCCAGATCATAAGAAAGTTGCAGATATCAAGAATGCTGCACCTCCTTCAACGTCCACTGAAGTACATAGTTTTCTGGGAATGGCAAACTACTGTTCTCGCTTCATTCCAGATTTTGCTACCATTACGAAGCCTCTACGTGAGCTCCTGAAGAAAAATGCATCATGGTACTGGAGCGATATCGAGCAAAATGCATTTGATGCTGTGAAAGATGCACTAGTAGAGAATGCGACTGCTGCATACTTTGATCCATCAATGGACACTGAATTAACGGTGGATGCTAGTCCTGTTGGATTAGGTGCTGTTTTAGCCCAACACAAACCTGGTCAACCAGATTCCCGAGTAGTAATTGCCTACGCCAGCCGTTCTCTCACAGATGTTGAGCAACGATACAGTCAGACAGAGAAGGAAGCTCTTGCTCCTGTATGGGGCTGTGAACACTTCAATGTGTATCTGCTTGGTGCACCCTTCACCACGATAGTCACTGACCACAAACCGTTGGAGACCATCTTCAATAATCCAAAGTCCAAACCACCAGCTCGCATTGAGAGATGGGCTCTTCGTCTGCAACCATACAACTTTACGGTGAAATACAAGCCGGGTGCAGGCAATCCCGCTGATTACATCAGTCGACATCCTGCCAACAGTTTCACCATCACCAAGCATCAGCAAGTTGCCGAGGAATATGTACACTCTGTAACCTGTGATGCAATCCCTAAGGCTCTTACTCTTGATGAAATCCGTACTGCAACCCTAGAGGACCCAACTCTGCAAGCAACAGTGGATGCATTGACTAAGAAAAAGTTTCCACGCATCCCACCCTCAGGAGTTGACCAAGATGCATTCAAAGCACTTGAACGCATCCAGACAGAATTAAGTGTTACGCAACAACGCGACACTGTGCTGCGAGGTACTCGTATCGTGATTCCAGCTGTTCTCCAGCAACGTGCTCTGAAGCTTGCACATCAAGGACACCAAGGTCTTGTTAGGACGAAACAGCTGCTACGAGAAAAGGTGTGGTTTCCTGGCATTGATCGTCAAGCAAAGGATATGCATGATACCTGTGTCCCTTGCCAAGCTGCAGTGGATACTTCAAGACCAACACCTCTACAACCTTCACCACTACCTGCTGCACCATGGACGGAAGTATCAATGGACTTCTGCGGACCACTACCAACTGGAGAGTACTTGATGGTAGTCATTGATGATCACTCACGTTATCCAGAAGTAGAAATCATCACTTCCACATCTGCAAAGGCTGTCATCCCGAAACTCGACAAGATCTTTTCAAACTTTGGCATTCCTGAAGTTGTCAAGACGGACAATGGACCGCCATTCAATGGACAAGACTTTGTCAACTTTGCTGAGCATATTGGATTCAAACACCGCCGTGTGATGCCACTACATCCTCAAGCAAATGGAGAAGTTGAGAGATTCATGCAACCTCTCATGAAAGCGGTACGCTGTGCTCATGCCGAAGGACGATCCTGGAAACAAGCTATGTATGCTTTTCTCAGGAACTACCGTGCAACACCACATGGAACACTGGGCAAGTCGCCTGGCGAACTTTTATTTGGACGTCCTATGAGAATCGCACTACCCGTCATGCCAGCCGAGGTAACGGATAAACGTCTCGCTCAGAAGGATGCACTAGCCAAGGGCAAAATGAAAATTGCTCATGATCAACGTGCAAAGGAACAGTTCATAAAGGTTGGAGACACTGTTCTCGTTAAAAAGAAAAAAGAGGGAAAGTTAGATATGCCGTATGATACAAAACCATATAAAGTGATTAGTGTAAAAGGAACTATGGTAACAGCTAGTAATAGAGATCATAGTATAACACGTAATATGGCTTATTTCAAAGTGATTCCAACTAGTGTAGAAAATGATGAAGTGCAAAGTCGTGCAAAAGAAAAAGAAAAAAATAGTTATAACCCGACAAACAATTCATCAAGGGATGTTATTGCATTTAAGGACTCTCGTCCTAAACGTCATGTTAAACGCCCTACACGATTTGATGATTAATTGTGTTCCTATGTAATGAAAAGTATTTACTTATTATGCTAAACTAAATTTAATATTGTTTGAATAATGCAGATATCTCATTCAATATTTTGTAACTTTGTATTACAGTTTCTTTCATGTTTGTTTAACATTGCATATGTATTTTTAACATTGAAATCCTTTGTGGAAAAGATTAAGTTGTTTAAAGTCTTTGTGTGCTTAATTAATGTTAAATGTATGCAGTATCTCTTGATATGGTAATAACTTACTTTGTGTCAATAACTTTGCTTTGTGCTACAAGCATGGTAGACATCCTGTATTCATTCTTTTTAAAGAAAAGGAGGGATGTCATGTTCACAGAAAATGGTACCATCCGTTTTCTATGTGCGGCGGCTGAGACGCCAGAGAGAGAGTGGAGGTAAAGAAGAGAGCGTACAGGACGCCCGCCAAGCTTGGTAGCTACCAGTCATGTAATCACATTAAGTATTAAAGTCAGTAACCAAGTCATGACTTTACATCAACCTTACAACCAAGACTTCCTCAGTAACACACAAACACCACACTGGGTACTGAGATGGAGACTCAGTCACTAGAAGAACTGGATACTTCCCACGGCAATATCCACATGGACTCAGAAAGCAGCCAGTCAGTCGAGGAGGGTGAGTTTCAAGAAGCTCTAACCAGGCAACAAAAGAAACGGAGAAGACAGGATGCAAGGCGTAGTGTTGACAGTGATACGCATAACGGAAACGACAAGAGAATGAAGAACGACGCCGAGACTGATCAAATCAGTGTCGACGAACGGACGGAACGATGTCAGGAAGGTGAGAGTCAGCAAAGATGGAGGCTTCTCTTCCCTGCCTCATGCACACTGGCCTATCATCAGAAGCTGCTGTGGACAGTCAGACTTGGAAGAGAACACCGCAAGTTCGAGCCCCTGCTGAAGGAAGGTGTGAACAGACCTTACTTAACGGTAGGTTCCATGGAGGCAGTTGTGTTCTTACCCAGTAAGGATATGAAAGAATTATTATGGAAATACCGGAGGGGAACGAGAAGCTGACGAAGGTAATTATCTATAAATACCCTCAGATTCTGGACCCCGAATTCATCCTCGACGACCAACGATTTGTGTGGGCCAAGCGTCACCTTATTAAAGGTGAAGCTAGGAATCAGGTGGTGGCTCTAGTGAGAGGTGAAGTTCCCGAGAGAGTGTTCATCACTGGGACTGGCTACAGGCATGTAGCAAAGTATGTGGAAGAGCCCATAATATGCCTGAAATGCTGCAGATGGGGGCACAAATCCTGGAGCTGTCAACATGATCCACGATGTCGTTTCTGCGGAAAGTCTCACCTCTCTAATGTGTGTAGAAACAGACTTAATCTGGGTGAGAAAATAGTTCCCAGATGCTGCAACTGTGGAGGTGTTCACAATGCCAGCTCGGCTGTGTGTAGCAAGAGGCCGAGTATGGATGTTCCCCGGCCGGTGACTGTACAGAGCAAGCAAGAGCTCTTACCCAGACACCGGGAGCACAGCAAAACAGTCTGCCCCAAACAATGCCAGTGAACCGGACGAATGCGTGGGTAAAGGAGTCACCTTTACTTCGTCAGGCTCAAGCAACAAGCAGTCACGCCACCACTCAAGACTCCGGCAGTGACAGTGTAACGGTGAGTGAAGTGGCTACTGTGGCTCAGAAAGAGGGGCCATAATGATATGGTCAAGGAGGTGTGGGCTGAACTAAGAAAAGTTGGTGAGTTCCTCCGAAATCTTGGGCAGAGAATCGAGTCCTTCGAGGCGAAATTAAACGTTTAGGAGGTCAAGGAAAATCACAAAACAGTGAAGGAAAGTCAGGATATAGTGGTTGAGGGCAATAATGAAATACTGAGTGATGAAATGAAGGAAAGTGAAGTGTGTGTGAATGATAGTCGTAGTGAAAGGAAGAACCCTATAATTACACATAAAATGAAGGAATCATTTGGACCAATAATGGACGTCACAGGACTGAAAAAATCTCTTGAGAATCGCAATGTCGCTTTTACTGGTGAACTTGGGAGGAGGTGGGAGACGTTATACAAGGTATTGCTATCATTTAGTGAACTTATTGGGGATGACTTAGACAGTGAATCGTTTAATAATGGATCACCCTAGACTGAAAGTGTTGTCATGGAATGTTAATGGTTTTTAAGAAACAGGGTTACAGATGTTCATTGTTATGTGATGGGAAATGATATTGATGTTGCAGCTCTCCAGGAGACAGGGGATAGGAATGAAGGATTATTGAAATTAAATGGCTATAAAGGGTTTCACCTCTTCGCTGCAAATAACATCAGAGGCACGTCGATTTATGTTAAGAACTCCATACCAGCAGAGTTAGTAGAACCGCCAACAAAAACGCAAGGTATAGAGAATGTCTGTGTTAAATTATCATTAAGGGAAGGGGTATTTATTGTAGTTAATTTGTATGTATCCAGGAACTGCTTCGACGCTAACTATTTACCTGACTGCATTTATACTAATCCTTCACTGGTCATTGGGGACCTTAATGCTCGGCACACAAGCCTTGGGACAGTGGGTAGTATTAATGCTAATGGGGTCAAGTGGTTAGTTTCTACAAGATCATCCAGATACCTGTCTCTTGGGAAACAATGAACCAACTCACATCAGGGGAGGACGGCATGACTATGCCTGCATTTTAAACTCTCAGGGGATTATGGAGGAGGCTCGGGTTATTCGGGAACTACTTAGTGACCACTTTGCCTTGAACGTTGAATTACCACTGGGGAAAAAACAAGTCCACTTTCAAAGGAAAAGGCTAAATATTAATAAAGATATGAAAAATTATTTTATTCAAAATATGGGAGATTGGTATCAACAATACACGCCGCTCTGCGTTGATAGTTTTTACGAGGACATGGTCGAGAACATAGAGAAATTAGTACAGAGGGAAAATAACGAGGGCAGGGGAAGCAAGACGCATGGACCTAAGAAATTTAAATATTCCGATGATCAGCAAGTCAAGGGGTGGGAGAGAATGCTACGGAGTGCACATAAAGAATGGTTAAAAAATGGAATGAGGGACGAAGAGAAAAATACAATGTTGGAAGTGGCTAGGGAATGCAGTCAGGTGAGGAAGGAGGCGCGGGACAGATACTGGCAAGACTTTGCTCAGTCCATTGGTAATACTAAGAACCTTAAAGACATATGGAGAGCAGTAAATAAAATCAGGGGTTGAAAGCCCAAATTCATTGCTCACTCAGATCCAGGGAAGGTTGCTAATGAGTTAGTAGATAAATGGGCTAGTGCTGCTGGTATGGAGTCCTTACCTGAAGACACGAGAGTCACCATTGAGTCATGGGAAAATACTAGAAATGGAGTAACTTTATGTGCCTTAAATACAAGATCTGTAACATGCATTGAGATAACTCACGATGAGCTACTGGATGCTATAAAAAGTGGCAGCTCTACTGCTCCGGGAAAAGATGGAGTAACGTATGACATTCTTAATTATTTAGCCGGTATGAAACCTAGTCTCTTACTTGGTTTGTTTAATATGAGTTATAGAGAGGGAAAGTTACCAAGAAAATGGAAAGAGGCTGTCATCATTCCTATCCCTAAGTCAAACGGAGGCTACAGACCTGTCTCCTTAAATCCTGCTTTTGTAAAATGATGGAAAGGATTTTGTTAAATAGGCTACTCTACCTTGTAGGTGATAACATGTCCAGTAATCTCTTTGGTTTTATCAAAGGCAAAAGTACTGCGGATTGTCTCTTAAAGTGTTTGTCTAATGTGGATGACAATTGTAGGGTTTTCGTTGATCTACAAGGAGCATTTGATAAAGCCAATGCGGAAGTAATCTTATACGAATTAGCCAATCTGGGAATAACAGGGAGATTGCAACACTGGATAAGGGATTATCTACAAGGGAGAAAAGGTCAGGTGAATTACCAGGTATACATGTCTGAGGAACGGAGGTTTCAGTTAGGTACTCCACAAGGGGGAGTTTTAAGTCCCACCTTATTCAATGTATTAATGAACAGATTAGCATCAGAGACGTATCCTCCAGGGGCCATGACGATCATATATGCTGATGACATTCTTATACAAGGCACTTCTGGGAACAAAATTCAAACTGCTCTTAACGTACTTGGTACAACCTGTCACAAGTTAGGCTTAGTTATAAATGCAGATAAAACCAAATATGAGTATAGGAAACGAAGAAATATAACACTTACTCTAAATGGTGTGGAACTGAGCCGTGTTCAGATGTACAAGTATATGAGTATAGGAAACGAAGAAATATAACACTTACTCTAAATGGTGTGGAACTGAGCCGTGTTCAGAAGTACAAGTATCTGGGCATGTATGTTGGATACACATGTGAGAGTAAAAATGCTGAAATAAATCATATCAGCACCTTATGTAAAACCCGTCTGCATCCTCTAAAAGCACTGGCTTTTTCTGATAGAGGTGTTGTGGTACCTATCTTGCGGATGTTATACATAAGCACTGTTCGGTCCCTGATAGACTACGCAGCACCCGTTTTGTCTTACACAGGCCAAGGCAGAATTACAAAAAATAGAACTGATACAGAACGAGGCTATGAGGATTATTCTTGGATGTCAAAGAAATGCAATGATTGAAATAATGAGAATGGAATTAAATTTACAGAGTGTGTATGATAGAGTCCGTGACATTAACACTAGAGTATCTATTCGTTTCATGCGGAGAAAAGGAGGGGATAAGCTGTTTGAGAGCGTTCAGACCTGCTTGAGTGACGTACACACTTCCAGGAAACTGAGGGAGATACGCTACACGAGGGGATTAGCTCATGACCTCAGGGAATACGATGTACTTGACTGCTGTAAACCCTCTCACCAGTGTAATAGGTCTGCTCCCTGGAAAGTACAGAAAATAGACGTCGAAATTGTACCCCTCAAGGTGAAAAAGATTCATCATGAACCGGGACAATTACGGTGTTTGTATGGAAGCATGATATCTCGGTTACCAAGAGGCAACAGTTTACATGTATATTGCGACGGGTCGGTGGCGGAGGATGGCAGGGCAGGGTGTGGTGTCCTAATAAGAGAATATACGGAGTTTGGGACTCCTTACTCATCTCGTATTGGACAGGATAATTGAACTCCGGCTTAGTAATTATATATCATCCACACAAGCTGAACTGCAGGCCATTCTGGCGTGTTTGGAGGAAGTACGTCATGACGACAAAAATGTTTTTGTATTTGTCGATAGCCGAGGAGCACTTGATTCCTTAAACAGTTGACACCCAGTCTTCATGTCCATAGTTGAGGATTGTAAGAAAAGAATACCTGAGATACAGCTGAAAGGTCATAGTGTGAAATTCATATGGATTCCATCTCATGTTGGAATAGTGCTCAACGAGGTGGCGGATGACTTGGCCAAACGTGTCACATCAAAACCACAAGTTGACATTGAATGTGAATTCACAATGAGACAAATAAGAAGCAAAATCAGAAATATTCAGGCACAGGCAGGAGTGGAGAAGAGAGATATAATGTATGAGAGAAGTCAAACCATGCAACACTACATGTATGTGAGTCAAAACACCCATTTCACTTATGGTAAAAGGAGAAATGCTTGGAGTGACTTTGTGTACATGCGGCTCAGGCTTGGGTACAAATATTACTGGGAATATGGGATAGGTGTTCATGATAATGACACGAAGTGTAAACTATGTGGTATGTTAACATCTCACACCCTTACCCATTATGTTCTTGATTGTCCGTTGATTAATGTATATAGAAACACTGAGATAAGGACTGTTCCTGAACAAATAGCCTGGATGTGTCACAACGGAAAGGTTGATGATATTCTTGAGAGATATAAGAATTTTGCACCAAGACTAATTTTTTGTTGAATTATCTGCATGTCTCTTGAAAATTGTCTATACAGTATACCTCGGTCATAAAAGTATTTGTGTGTACGTCTGATACCATACTACTTGTGTAAAGGAGGAAATGTATATGATTATCTCTCAGAATGTTTGATAATATGTTTATTGTTTGTGATGTGTGTATATGCATGTATTAACACGATGTACTGAACGGGGTGAGAATAGCTTGAGCTACCTCATCCCTTTGTGTGTATTTTACATCAATAAACTTATTTAAATTTCAATTTCAATTTCAAAGCTGCTATTAGAACAATATGAAACTCTTGCCCCAGACAGCAATCTTTGAATACGTTAGATATTAAATCACTGCACATCCTCTCAAGTGTACCCTATATATTTAAAACTCTGAACTTTAATGCCAATCCTGACCTTAAACGCTTCCGAGAAAGTTGTAACAGAACCCATGGGCATCACACCAGAAACAAATACATATTTGATATTCCAAGAGTGCGCCATAACCAAACTAAAAAAGCTCTACAAATCAAGGGACCCATGAGAATGTGGAATGACCTTCCCAATCATATCAAAGGCTGTACCTCTCTCAACCAGTTTAAGATAAAAACTAAGTACTACCTAATAAACTCCATGTAACTTACCCTACCCCCTAAATGTCAACCCATGTCTTGCTATTTTCAAACAATACTGTTTGTTGACCAACTTGTATAATTGCTGATTTCTGCCATGTTCCTACCCCTCTTTTTTCTTTTCTTTTCAGCACAATTTATACTTTAATCTCAATTAGTATTAAGTTTTAATCTAATTTTTTTCCCAAACCTTGGCCGAAAGGCTGTGCATATTAGTGGCTTTAGGTATTCAAAAATCCAAATCAAATCAAATGTTTATTCAGGTAAAATACATACATTCTAGGTGAGATACAAACATTGATGGAATTATAGATAGAGCTAGTACATACAATGCCTAACGCCACTATTACGCAAAGCGTTTCGGGCAGGAAAAACACTAAGACTTTTAGTCTTAGTGTTTTTCCAATTGAGAATAAAGTATAAATTGTTTTGAGAAAATAAGAAATGAAAAAAGGGGGGGAAAAGGTGAAAAAAAGCAAATATACAATTTGGTCAACAAACAGCATTGTTTAAAATAGTAGACATGGGTTAACATTTAGGGGTAAGGTAAGTTACAAGGAATTAATTAGGTAGTGCTTAGTTTTTATCTTAAACTGGTTGGAAGAGGTACAGTCTTTAACATGATTGGGAAGGTCACTCCATATTCTGGGTCCCTTGATTTGTAGAGCATTTTTAGTTCGATTAAGTCATACTCTTGGATTATCAAATAGGTATTTATTTCTGGTGTGGTGCTCATGGGTTCAATTACAACCTTCTAGGAAGCTTTTGAGATCAGGAATGACATTTCAGTTCAGCGTTTTATATAAATATATGTATATATATATATATATATATATATATATATATATATATATATATATATATATATATATATATATATATATATATATATATATATATATATATATATGTCGTACCTAGTAGCCAGAACGCACTTCTCAGCCTACTATGCAAGGGCCAATTTGCCTAATAAGCCAAGTTTTCATGAATTAATTGTTTTTCGACTACCTAACCTACCTAACCTAACCTAACCTAACTTTTTCGGCTACCTAACCTAACCTATCCTATAAAGATAGGTTAGGTTAGGTTAGGTAGGGTTGGTTAGGTTCGGTCATATATCTACGTTAATTTTAACTCCAATAAAAAAAATTGACCTCATACATAATAAAATGGGTAGCTTTATCATTTCATAAGAACAAAAATAGAGAAAATATATTAATTCAGGAAAACTTGGTTTATTAGGCAAATCGGGCCTTGCATAGTAGGCCGAGAGGTGCGTTCTGGCTACTAGGTACGACATATATATATATATATATATATATATATATATATATATATATATATATATATATATATATATATATGTCGTACCTAGTAGCCAGAACGTCGTACTTGGCCTACTATGCAAAGCCCGATTTGCCTAATAAGCCAAGTTTTCCTGAATTAATTATATTTTCTCTAATTTTTTTCTTATGAAATGATAAAGCTACCCATTTCATAATGTATGAAGGTCAATTTTTTTTATTGGAGTTAAAATTAACGAAGATATATGACCGAACCTAACCAACCCTACCTAACCTAACCTAACCTATTTTATAGGTTAGGTCAGGTTAGGTTGCCGAAAAAGTTAGGTTAGGTTAGGTTAGGTAGGTTAGGTAGTCGAAAAACAATTTATTCATGAAAACTTGGCTTATTAGGCAAATCGGGCCTTGCCTAGTAGGCTGAGAAGTGCGTTCTGGCTACTAGGTACGACATATATATATATATATATATATATATGTCGTACCTAATAGCCAGAACGTACTTATCAGCCTACTATTCAAGGCCCGATTTGCCTAATAAGCCAAGTTTTCCTGAATTAATGTTTTTTCGACTACCTAACATACCTAACCTAACCTAACCTAACTTTTTCTGCTACCTAACCGAACCTAACCTATGAAGATAGGTTAGGTTAGGTTAGGTAGGGTTGGTTAGGTTCGGTCATATATCTACTTCAATTTTAACTCCAATAAAAAAAAATTGACCTCATACATAGTGAAAAGGGTAGCTTTATCATTTCATAAGAAAAAAATTATAGTAAATATATTAATTCAGGAAAACTTGGCTTATTAGGCAAATCGGGCCTTGAATAGTAGGCTGAGAAGTGAGTTCTGGCTACTAGGTACGACATATATATATATATATATATATATATATATATATATATATATATATATATATATATATATATATATATATATATACATACATATATATATATATATATATATATATATATATATATATATATATATATATATATATATATACATACATATATATATATATATATATATATATATATATATATATATATATATATATATACATACATATATATATATATATATATATATATATATATACATATATATATATATATATATATATATATATATATATATATATATATATATATATATATATATATATATATATATATATATATATATATGTATATTTTGGTAGCAGTCTTTCCTGTAGACATATATTATTAAATATGACCGAAAAAGTAAGATTAATAATTCTAACACGAATTTTCTCGATCTTTCGTACATTTCTTTTCACTGTTGGTGGTAATTCAAAAATCAATTCTCCAAAATTCATTTCTAATTCTAGTCTGACGCGACACTTGAGAGCGTTTCGTAAAACTTATTACATTTCAAAGACTTTAGTTTACAAACACACAACTGAAACTGAATAGAGCTTTACACATCTTCGAGGTTTATATCTACATTTGGGTGAGGTGGATGAGGTGAAAAACGAACTTTCAACAATGGGTATTAAATTCCAACACAAGACAGAACACAAAACAATGGGTATTGAATGGGTATTAAATTCAAACACAAGACAGAACACGAAACAATGGGTATTGAATGGAAGTAATTGTAGAAAGCCTATTGGTCCATATTTCTTGATGCTTCTATATTGGAGCGGAGTCTTGAAGTGGGTAGAATATAGTTGTGCATTAATTGACTGTTGATTGCTGGTGTTGATTTCTTGATGTGTAGTGCCTCGCAGACGTCCAGCCGTCTGCTATCGCTGTATCTATCGATGGATTCTGTGTTGTTTGCTAGGATTTCTCTGCTGATGGTTTGTTTGTGGGAAGAGATTATATGTTCCTTAATGGAGCCCTGTTGCTTATGCATCGTTAAACGCCTGGAAAGAGATGTTGTTGTCTTGCCTATATACTGGTTCCCACAAACAAACCATCACCAGAGAAATCCTAGCAAACAACACAGAAATCATCGATAGATACAGCGATAGCAGACGGCTGGACGTCTGCGAGGCACTACACATCAAGAAGTCAACACCAGCAATCAACAGCCAATTAATGCACAACTATATTCTACCCACTTCAAGACTCCACTCCAATATAGAAGCATCAAGAAATATGGACCAATAGGCTTTCTACAATTACTTCCATTCAATACCCATTGTTTCGTGTTCTGTCTTGTGTTTGAATTTAATACCCATTCAATACCCATTGTTTTGTGTTCTGTCTTGTGTTGGAATTTAATACCCATTGTTGAAAGTTCGTTTTTCACCTCATCCACCTCACCCAAATGTAGATATAAACCTCGAAGATGTGTAAAGCTCTATTCAGTTTCAGTTGTGTGTGTAAACTAAAGTCTTTGAAAATGTAATAAGTTTTACAAAACGCGCTCAAGTGTCGCGTCAGACTAGAAATAAAAATGAATTTTGGAGAATTGATTTTTTGAATTACCACCAACAGTGAAAAGAAATGTACGAAAGATCGAGAAAATTCGCGTTAGAATTATTAATCTTACTTTTTCGGTCATATTTAATAATATATATATATATATATATATATATATATATATATATATATATATATATATATATATATATTAGTATATATATATTAGTATATTTTAGTAGCAGTCTTTCCTGTAGACATATATTATTAAATATGACCGAAAAAGTAAGATTAATAATTCTAACACTAATTTTCTCTATCTTTCTTAAGTTTCTTTTCACTGTTGATGGTAATTCAAAGATCAATTCTCCGAAATTCATTTTTATTTCTAGTCTGACACGACACTTGAGCGCGTTTCGTAAAACTTATTACATTTTCAAAGATGTAATTTTCAAAGACATTTTCTTTGAAAATGTAATAAGTTTTACGAAACGCGCTCAAGTGTCGCGTCAGACTAGAAATAAAAATAAATTTTGGAGAATTAATCTTTGAATTACAATCAACAGTGAAAAGAAACATAAGAAAGATAGAGAAAATTCGTGTTAGAATTATTAATCTTACTTTTTCGGTCATATTTAATAATATATATATATATATATATATATATATATATATATATATATATATATATATATATATATATATATATATATATATATAAATATATATGTATATATATATATATATATATACATATATATATAAATATGTATATATATATATATATATATATATATATATATATATATATATATATATATATATATATATATATATATATATATATAATACACATGAGAGGATGTGCAGTGACTTAATATCTAACATATTCAGAGATTTGAGTAAGGGTACCGAGTGATGTCTGGGGCCAGAGTTAGATATTGTTCTAATAGCAGCTTTGTATTGAGTAATTAGAGGATGTAAATGATTTTGGGTAGTTGAACCCCAAGTATGGGGTTCCAAGTATAAGAGAGAGCCAAGTATGCTGCTCTGAGGAATAACAATGTTTATGGGTAGGGTGGGAGAAATTGAATTATTCACAGAAACATACTGGAGCCTGTCAGTAAGGTAAGACTTAAGGTATTGCAGAGAGTGACCTCTGACTCCATAATGATGTAATTTAAGAAGAAGGTTTTGGTGGTTGACAGTGTGAAAAGCCTTACTCAGGTCCACGAATAACCCAACAGGGAACTCATTTTTATCAAGAGCTGCATGTATCAAGTTAATCATACTAATTAATGCATCGTTTGTGCTTTTTTTGGGTCTGAAGCCATATTGACTAGTATATTGTGTTTGGCAAGATAAGAGAAAAGCTGCTTGTAGATTAGTTTTTCAAATATTTTTGACAAGTTTGGCAGAATTGATATAATTCTGAAGTTGTTGTCATCAGTGAGATCACCACATTTGTGGACCGGGGTTACTCTCGCTTTATTTAGTTTTTTTGTAAATTAGAGTTGGTATCTCCTCAATGGCACTAGACTTTGTTTTAAGGGAAAGGCTTATCTCATTAACACCAGTGGAATTAGCAGGCGTTAGGTACAGAGACTGTTGATAGTTACCTGTAAGATAGTCCTGAACATTAATTAGTAATGGAAGATGGAATATCATTTGCAAGGGATGACCCATTGGAAGAGAAGAACCTATTGATCTCAATAGCAGTATCAGAGGCTGAAAGCAGACCATCGTTATTGGACAGTAGTATTAGTTTGTTATTTAAAATCTTCTTTGATCCCAAAATTTGGAAAATTGTGCTCCATGTTTTCTTAATGTTGCCCTTTGTTTGGGTAAATTTATCTTTGTAGTATTTAATTTTAGCTCTTCTAATTATTTTAGATAGCAATGATGAGTAATTCTTTGAAAATTCTTTGGGGACGATTCCTAATCTATACTTCTCCTCAAGGTCATGTTTTTTATTAATAGATTTAATTATCCCCTTTGTAAGCCAAGGATTGTTTAGCCTTTAGTTGTGACTTGTTTCGCTAGCATAGGATAGTGGGTGTTATAAAGGCTGAACGTTTTTTGAAGAAATGATTACACTGCTAGGTTGATGTCCCCTATGTTACCAAATTCGGACTCCCAGTTGTAGCAGCAGCTATAAAATTGCCTATACCACTTTCATTGTACAGCCTAAAGCTCATCTCCCTTGTCTCTAGAGGTTGTTTTTTTAATGTTGGTTAGGAGAAATGTGGGGTAATGGTCTGTAGTGCTATCAATGATTATCCCTGAAGTAAGCGGAGAGATTATGTTGGTCCAGATGTGATCAAGAGCCGTAGCAGTACTATCAGTGATTCAAGTAGATCTAGTGATTAAGGGTATGAGGAAGCAGGAATTCATATAGTTGAGGAAACTAGCAGCAGTAGGGTTTTTCAGGCTCGCAGAGGTCAATATTTAATTCCCGTGCGATAATTAGATGGTTTTTGTTCAGTCTGTTATCTAGTATTAGATTTCTAAGTTTAGAGTTGAATTCGGGCACATCAGTGTTACGAATTCTATAGACTGCTCTCACAGTCAGGACAGACTCAGTACCCTTGACTCTGAAACTGGCAAAGATATACTCTTCCACAGGAGTCTCCAGTTCTAATTACTTATAAGCATGTCAGTTCTTGGTGGTAGTAAAGAGCAGTACCACCATCTCTCTGAATTGGTCGACAGTTGTGAATTGCTGAGTAGTTTGGTATGTTAAAGAGTTGAGTAGTATCCTCTTTTAACCACGTTTGAGTAAGTGCACATTCACTGCACATTCTCTCATGTGTATTATACATATATAAAACGCTGAACTGTAATGCCAATCCTGACCTCAAAAGCTTCATAGAAGGTTGTAACAGAACCCATGAGCATCACACCAGAAATAAATACAGTTTTGATATTCCAAGAGTACGACTTAATCGAACTAGAAATGCTCTACAGATCAAGGGACCCAGATTGTGGAATGACCTTCCCAACCATGTTAAAGACTGTACTTCTCACAACCAGTTTAAGATAAAAACAAAGCTCTACCTAATAAATTCCCTGTAACCTACCTTACCCCTCTATTGTCAACCCATGTCTGTTTTTTCTTAATCAACGCTGTTTGTCGACCTAATTGTATTTGTGCTGCTTTTTCAGCCATGTTCCCTCCCTTTTTATCTCTATTTATATTTGGTCTAACACATTTTATTCTTTATACTCAATTAGTATTAAGCTTTAGTCATTTAAGTTTTTCATGCCTGAAACGCTTTGCGTAATAGTGGCTTTAGGCATTGTATGTACTAGCCCTATCTATAAATCCATCATTCTTTGTAAAATCTCTTGTATGTATGTACCTTACCTAAATAAACATTTATTTATTTATTTATTTATTTATTTAGGTATAACAAAAGAGAATTTGTTGTCAACAGTTTGAATTAAGGCACTAACATTAAAGTTGTTTGCTTAGAGATCTTACATTCAAGTTAATTACAAAGACATTGCGATTATGTGTTAATACATTGTTTACATCATGTGCAATATAATATCTGAAATTTTGATCATTAAAGTTATGATTGTCATAGATACTGGATAAGAGGATTAATTCTGGGGCTATACTTGTTTGCATAAGAGGGCTGGTTGTAGGAAAACAAGGCAATAAAGGAAATTACAAAATAAACAAAATTTTGTTATAAAAGGGGGGAAAATATAAATATATACAAGACAAACACGGAACGAACAGAAAAATGAGGTAGATTGCTTACAAATACTCTCAGGTACACTTAAAGTAATAATTTGCATTTTGAGACAGGCAAAGCCAGGGGTATAATGGAGTAAGGGGGTATGGCGAGGCTAGGCAACCTAGGTAATAATGAAAGCAAAGAAAAAAGTTAAATAATAAACATAGGCAAATTTAATCTTAATGATAATTAACTGATAATTAATGATAATTATTATAATGTCAATCCTGACCTTAAAAGCTTCCTAGAAGGTTGTAACAGAACCCATGAGCACCACACCAGAAACAAATACCTGTTTGATATTCCAAGAGTACTACTTAATCAAACTAGAAATGCTCTACAAATCAAGGGACCCAGAATGTGGAATGACCTTCCCAGTCATGTTAAAAACTGTCCCTCTCCTAACCAGTTTAAAATAAAAAATAGCCACTACCTAATTAACTCCATGTAACCTACCTTTCCCTAAATGTCAACCCATGTCTGCTATTTTAAACAATTCTGTTTGTCGACCAAATTGTATATTTGCTATTTTTCTGCCATGTTCCCCCCTTTTTTAATTTTATATTACCTCAACACAATTTATACTTTAATCTCAATTAGTATTAAGTTTAAGTCTTAGTGTTCTTTCCTGCCCGAAACGCTTTGCGTAATAGTGGCTTTAGGCATTGTATGTACTAGCTCTATCTATAAATCCATCAATGTTTGTATCACACCTTGTATGTATGTACTTTACCTGAATAAACATTTAAATTTGTTATTTTTAATTTGAATTTAACTATAGTTTATTTATGATCCTATAAATAAGAACTAAAGAACATATTAATGTACTCAATTAATTATGTCCAATAAATGACTAGTATAAATTAAATTAAATTTAATTTAGAAAACAGTGTAACAAAGAGACTTTTGTTACCTAGCCCGCACTAGGTGACAAGGGAGGTTAATTATGATGAGTTATTGATAGGGCTAATAAGGTGAGACTAACCACATTGGGAGAGGAATGAGTTGAGGTTATCCTCATTAGCAATTGTAAACATTTTACTTGCAGAAGTCTTTCTCACTTTTATGATGCCATCTCTAACGAGGCACTGATGAATCGCATCATGGTTTTGATTACGGATTTGACGCAGGCGGTGGAGGAGTTTCTGTCTGTTTCTAGCCAAGCACTCGTTGATGAAAATCCCCTTTCGTTGGGATACAGCTGTTAGGACAAGATCAGATTTTATGGACTGGGTAGCTAGCTTGAGGCGAATTTTTCTCTGGAACGAATTTTTTTCTGGAACGAACGAACGAACGTCAACATCACCTGTCGGCCCTGCCCTCCCTCCTCTTTTATCTTCTAATCCTTGAGCTCTCGGCTACCAACAAATGATGTAGCATCACCCGAAGGCAGCTAAGTACACAGTGACCCAAATGTGATTGAAAAAACCAACAAGACCAACCCGTATTCTCTCATTTCGGCCTCACTAGTGTTGCTCCCTGGAGGAATCTGTACCCGACGTTCACTGCTGCCTCATCAACGAGTCTTCCCTATTGTTCCTGCCTACATTTATCCTGCTACCATGCATAACAAGACCGGTAAGGCCTTTAAGAAAGGATGCACACCAATCAGGAATAACCCTACTAGGTTAGCAACATGATTAGTTCAGTTATCAATTAGTTCAGTTCAACTACTCAGCAATTCACAACTGTCGTCAACTTCAGAGAGGTGGTGGCACTGCTCTTTACTACCACCAAGAACTAACATGCTTAAAAGAAATTAGAACCAGAGACTGCTATGGGGAGTATATCTTCGCCAGCTTCAGAGTCAAGGGTGCCGAATCTGTCCTGACTGTGGGTGCAGTTTATAGAATTCCTAACACTGATGTGTCCGAATTCAACTCAAACCTTAGAAATCTAATACTTGATAACAGACTGAACAAAAACCACCTAATTATCGCCGGGGACTTTAATATTGACCTCTGCGAGCCTGAACACCCCACTGCTGTTAGCTTCCTCAACTGTATGAATTCCTGCTTCCTCATACCCTTAATCACTAGACCTACTAGAATCACTGATAGCACTGCCACGACGCTAGATCACATCTGGACAAACATAACCTCTCCGCTTACTTCAGGTATAATCACCGATAGCACTACAGATCATTACCCCACATTTCTCTTAACTAACATTAGCAAACCACCTCTTGAGTCAAGAGTGATACGTTTTAGACTACACAATGAAACTGCTATAGACAATTTTATAACTGCTGCTGATAATGTCAACTGGGAGTCCGGGTTAGGTAACATAGTGGACATCAACCTAGCAGTGCAATCTTTTCTTCAAAAAACTCTTAGCCTTTATAATACCCACTGTCCTATGCTTACAAAACAAGTCACAACCAAAAGGCTTAACAATCCCTGGCTTACAAAGGGAATACTTAAATCTATTAATAAAAAACATGACCTTGAGAAGAAGTATAGGTTAGGAATTGTCTCCAAAGAATTCTCAAAGAATTACTCATTATTGCTGTCTAAGATAATTAGACGAGCCAAAACTAAATACTACGAAGATAAATTTACCCAAATAAAGAGCAACATTAAACAAACATGGAGAACCATTTCTCAAATATTGGGATCAAAGAAGTCTTTAAATAACAAACCAACTCTCCTGTCTAATAACGATGGTCAGCTTTCAGCCTCTGATTCTGCTATTGAGTTCAATAGGTTCTTGTCTTCCATTGGTTCATCCCTTGCAAATGATATTCCATCTTCCAGTACAGACATTAATGACTATCTTTCAGGTAACTATCCACAGTCTCTGTACCTAAAGCCTATTAATTCCACTGACGTCAATGAGATAATCCTTTCCCTTAAAACCAAGTCTGGTGCCCTTGAGGAGATACCAACTTTAATTTACAAAAAAGCCTCCAGATCTTTAGCCCCTGCTATTGCTTTGCTCTTCAACAAGTCACTTGAACTCCAAACCTTCCCAGATATTCTAAAAAAGCGAGAGTAACGCCTGTCCGCAAATGTGGTAATCTCACAGATGTTAACAACTACAGACCTATATCTATCCTGCCAAACTTGTCAAAAAGTTTTGAAAAACTAATCTATAAGCAGCTTTACTCATATCTAGCCAAACTCAATATACTTAGCCCTTGCCAATATGGCTTCAGACCCAAAAAAAGCACTAACGATGCACTTATTAGTATGCTTAACTCGATTCATACAGCTCTTGATAAAAATGAGTTCCCTGTTGGGTTGTTTGTGGACCTGCGTAAAGCTTTTGATACTGTCAACCACCAAAACCTTCTTCTTAAATTACATCATTATGGAGTCAGAGGACACTCCCTACAATACCTCAAATCCTACCTTACTGACAGGCTCCAATATGTTTCTGTGAATAATATAATTTCTCCCACCCTACCCATCAACATTGGTGTTCCCCAGGGCAGCATACTTGGCCCTCTCCTCTTTCTCATCTACATTAATGACCTTCCAAATGCCTCCCAACACCTCAAACCAATTCTATTTGCTGACGACACAACCTTCATTTACTCCAGTCCTGATCCCCTTGCTCTAAATGCCACAGTAAATACTGAGCTAAATAAAGTCCATCTGTGGCTAACTGCCAACAAACTCACCCTTAACATTGACAAAACCTTCTATATTCTGTTTGGCAATAAATCCTCTAATCAAATAAATCTCAAAATAAACAATACCCAAATTTGTAACAAATTAGATGGCAAATTCCTTGGCATTCTCATTGACCACAAGCTGAATTTCCAGGGACACATTCTAAACATATCAAAAAAAGTTTCAAAAACTGTGGGCATTCTTTCTAAGATCAGATATTATGTACCACGCCCTGCCCTGGTGACTCTCTATTACTCCCTTATCTATCCATATCTCAACTATGGTATTTGTGCTTGGGGCTCTACTACCCAAAATCACTTACGTCCTCTAATTACTCAACACAAAGCTGCTATTAGGACAATATCTAATTCTGGCCCCAGACATCACTCGGTACCCCTACTTAAATCTCTGAATATGTTAGACATTAAGTCACTGCACATTCTCTCATGTGTATTATACATATATATAACGCTAAACTATAATGCCAATCCTGATCTCAAAAGCTTCATTGAAGGTTGTATCAGAACCCATGAGCATCACACCAGAAATAAATACAGTTTTGATATTCCTAGAGTACGACTTAATCAAACTAGAAATGCTCTACAAATCAAGGGGCCCAGAATGTGGAATGACCTTCCCAACCATGTTAAAGACTGTACCTCTCTCAACCAGTTTAAGTTAAAAGCGAAGCTATACCTAATAAATTCCCTGTAACCTACCTTACCCTTCTATTGTCAACCAATGTCTGTTTTTTTCTTTAAAGAGCGCTGTTTGTCGACATAATTGTATTTGTGCTGCTTTTTCATCTATGTTTTCATTTCTTGTTCTCATTCTACTCATTATGCTCAATTAGTATTAAGCTTGTCATTTAAGTTTATCATGCCCGAAACGCTTTGCGTAATAGTGGCTTTAGGCATTGTATGTACTAGCTCTAGCTATAAGTCTACCAATCCTTGTAAAAATTTATTGTATGTATGTACCTTACCTAAATAAAATTGTATTGTATTGTATTGTATTATCTCGCCCTCGGTGGCCGCCGTGGGGGGTACCGACACTCCCCTCGTCAACAATAACAAACAATCTCAGCTGGGCGCAGCGCCGTCTCCGACTCAGGCCATGCAACTATTATGTAGCCATATGGATCAACTTAAACGAGCAACTGCCCCTTGTTCTGACTTCAAGCGCCTTGCTGATAACCCTTGGCTCAAGTTATTAACCCAAGTACATGAAGACCAAATATCAGAAATCAAAGAGCAGTCGGCCTTAATAATGAACCTGCAAGGTTCGTTATTATCTTTGCAGAATGAAGCTGGAGTCTTACTCAAGAAGAATCAAGATCTATCTACCAAAGTCGTCCTCCTCGAACAAGAATTAAGCCTTCTCAAGAACACAGTTACTAACTTCAAACCAGATGAAACCACTAGAAAACAGGAAGAAATGTTACAAAAGTTTGAGAAGCATCTGAACAACCTACAACAGCAATACACTGTTACCCAAGACGAAATAGACCAACATAAACTACTTGAGTCTGTCGTTATCTCTTCACGTGATTTTCCACATGAAACTGATGGAGAAGACTGTGCTGCCATCGTGATCAAAGTATTGCAGGATAAGATAAGGTATTCAATCCAAAAAAGTGACATCAAATCAGCTTATAGTGTGGGTACCAAATCATCTGGTACAAATAACGGGAGAATTCGAGTTAAACTAGATAGCTGCTCCCGCAAGTCTGATTTTATCACATCTGCAGTCGCTAGTAAATCCACTGTTTATGTGAATGAATGTCTGACCAGTTTCAGGCAAAATCTCTTTTTTAAACTGCGTGGTTTCTGCAAAAATTCCCCTATAATTAAACACTGTTTTGTGCGAGATGGTAAAATTATAGCTAGGAGAACTGACACTGGAAAAACCTATTCTATAACCACTGAAGCTAACCTTAATTCTTTCCTGAGTGACTGTGGGATAACTGCTATATAGCCAGAATTGAAATTATTATCTTATTTAACTACCATTGTGTACTTTAGCTCTGCCTTTCCTTTCAAAAGGTTTTTACTTTATTTAAAAAAAATTGTCATCTTTATAATTGTCTTTTTTTCTTTTTACTCCCATGTTCCATAGTACACTGGCTTTGCCTGTGTCCTCTAATATATACTTCATTATCCAGTGTTCCTGAGTGTATCTCTACTTAAACTACTTCATTTTGTTTTAGTGTAACTTTAGTATTCAATTATAGTGTACTTATAATAGTATAGTAAGTAAGCTTTTCATTTTATAGATTTCATAATTGCTTGTTGACTTTTTTGGTCATCTATTGTTATTAATGATTCTAGTTCATTTTTTACATTCCTAAGTTCCCATTAAGTTTTTATTACTTAAATTACCATTAAGTTTTTATTACTTAAATTACCATTAAGTTTTTATTACTTAAATTACCATTAAGTTTTTATTACTTAAATTACCATTAAGTTTTTATTACTTAAATTACCATTAAGTTTTTATTACTTAAATTACCATTAAGTTTATAATGCTTTAGAATTTTTATTCTACTTTTCCTTTGTAACCTAGGTTGCCTAGCCCAATCACCATTGCTCCATTGTGCTCTTTCCTTTGCCTGTGCAATTTTGATCATTAGTGCAAATAATTACCTACAGTGTACCTGAAAGTACTCTTAAGCAACCTACCTCATTTTTGTGTACAGTTTTATATATATTTTTTTCATAGCTAGTTCTTTTATCATTGTCTTTTTGGCTTTTCTGTAAAATAGCCTTCTTATGCAAACTATTATAGATCCAGACCTTAACCTCTTATCTATTATCTATGACAATAAGCATTTTAATGACCAAAATTGCAGATATTACACAGCACATGATGTAAACAATGTTTTAGCGTCTAATCACAATGTTTCTGTAATTAACTTGAATGTAAGATCTCTTAGCAAGCACTTTGATGATGTTAATGCCCTGATTCAAACAGTTGAAAACAAATTCTTTTTTATTGTGTTTACTGAAACGTGGTTAAAAGAGGACACTTCTCAACTCTACAACATACCTAACTACTCAGCCATTCACAACTGTCGGCCTATACAAACAGGTGGAGGTACTTCTCTTTACTACCACCATGCACTGACTTGCTTAAAAGTAATTAAATCTAGAGACCCTTATGGAGAGTATATATTTGCCTGTTTCAGAGTCAAGGGTAACGATGCTGTCTTGAGTGTAGGAGCAGTTTACAGGGTTTCTAACACTCATGTGACTGAATTTAACTCTAACCTTAGAATTCTTGTACTAGAGAGTCGACTTAACAAAATGCACTTCATTATTTCTGGTGGCTTTAACGTTGACCTCTGCGAGCCTGATAACCCTCCTACTGCTAGTTTCCTCAACTGAATTAATTCCTGTTTCCTCATACCCTTAATCACTAGACCTACTAGAATCACTGACAGTACTGCCACGGCTCTTGATCACATCTGGACCAACATAACCTCTCCACTTACTTCAAGGATAATCATCGATAGCACTACAGACCATTACCCCACATTTCTCCTAACCAAGAGTACCAAACCACCTCTAGAAACAAGGTAGATAAGCTTTAGGCTGCACAATGAAACTGCTATAGGCTGCACAATGAAACTGCTATAGGCAGTTTTATAGATGCTGCTGCTAATATCAACTGGGAATCCGAACATAGGGGACATCAACCTAGCTGTGCAATCATTTCTTCAAAAAACTCTCAGCCTATATAACACCCACTGTCCTATGTTAACGAAACAAGTCACAACTAAAAGGCTAAACAATCCTTGGCTTACAAAGGGGATACTTAAATCCATTAATAAAAAACATGACCTTGAGAAGAAGTATAGGTTAGGAATCGTCTCCAAAGAATTTTCAAAGATTTACTCATCATTGCTATCTAAAATAATTAGAAGAGCCAAAACTAAATACTACGAAGATAAATTTACCCAAACAAAGGGGCAACATTAAGAAAACATGGAGCACAATTTCACAAATATTGGGATCAAAGAAGATTTTAAATAACAAACCAATACTCCTGTCAAAAAATGATGGTCTGCTTTCAGCCTCTGACACTGCTCTTGAGTTCAATAGGCTCTTCTCTTCCATTGGGCCATCCCTTGCAAATGATATACCATCTTCCAGTACTAATATTCAGGACTATCTTACAGGTAACTATCCACAGTCTCTGTACCTAATGCCTACTAATTCCACTGATGTTACTGACATAATCCTTTCCCTTAAAATCAAGTCTAGTGCCCTTGAGGAGATACCAAATCTTATTTACAAAAAAGCCTCCAGATTTTTAGCTCCTGCCATTGCATTGCTCTTCAACAAGTCATTTGAACTCCAAACCTTTCCAGATATTCTAAAAAAAAGCGAGAGTAACCCCTGTCCACAAATGTGGTGATCCCACTGATGTTAACAACTTCAGACCTATATCAATTCTGCCAAACTTGTCAAAAATATTTGAAAAACTAATCTATAAGCAGCTTTACTCTTATCTAGCCAAACTCAATATACTTAGCTCTTGTCAATATGGCTTCAGACCCTATAAAAGCACTAACGATGCACTTATTAGTATGATTAACTTGATACATACAGCTCTTGATACAAATGAGTTCCCTGTTGGGTTATTTGTAGACCTGCGTAAGGCTTTTGACACTGTTAACCACCAAAACCTTCTTCTTAAATTACAACATTATGGACTCAGAGGTCACTACCTGCAGTACATTAAGTCTTACCTTACTGACAGGCTCCAGTATGTTTCTGTGAATTATTCAATTTCTCCCACCCTACCCATTAACAGTGGTGTTCCCCAGGGCAGCATACTTGGCCCTCTTCTCTTTCTCATCTACATTAATGAGCTTCCAAATGCCTCCCAACATCTCAAACCAATTCTATTTGCTGACGACACGACCTTCATTTACTCCAATCCTCACCCTCTTGCTCTAAATGTCACAGTGAATTCTGAGCTAAATAAAGTCCATCACTGGCTAACTGCCAACAAACTCACCCTCAATATTGACAAAACTTTCTATATTTTGCTTGGCAATAAATCCTCAAATCAAATAAATCTCTGGATTAACAATACCCAAATTTGTAACAAAGTAGATGGCAAATTTCTTGGCGTTCTCGTTGATAACAAGCTGAGTTTCCGAGGACACATTCTATATATATCAAAAAAAGTTTCATAAACTGTTAGCATTCTTTCTAAGATCAGATATTATGTACCTCGCCCTGCCCTGGTGACACTCTATTATTCTCTCATCTATCCTTATCTCAACTATGGTATTTGTCCTTGGGGTTCTACTACCCAAAATCCTTTACGTCCTCTAATTACTCAATGCACAGCTGCTATTAGGACAATATCTAACTCTAGCCCCAGACATCACTCGGTACCCTTACTCAAATCTCTGAATATGTTAGATATTAAGTCCCTGCACATCCTCTCATGTGTATTTTATATTTATAAAACGCTGAACTGTAATGTCAATCCTGACCTTAAAAGCTTCCTTGAAGGTTGTAACAGATCCCATGAGCACCACACCAGAAACAAATACCTATTTGATATTCCAAGAGTACCCTTGATAGTCTCCGTGGTGTAGTGGTAAGACACTCGCCTGGCGTTTCGCGAGCGCTATGTCATGGGTTCGTATCCTGGCCGGGGAGGATTTACTGGGCGCAATTCCTTAACTATAGCCTCTGTTTAACGCAACAGTAAAATGTGTACTTGGATGAAAAGTACACATTTGGTAAAATGTACACATGAAAAGAATACACACATTTTGGTGAAAAGTACACATTCGCGGCAGGGGATCGTATTCCAGGGACTTGCCCGAAACGCTACGCGTACCAGTGGCTGTACAAGAATGTAACAACTCTTGTATATATCTCAAAAAAAAAAAGTACGACTTAGTCAAACTAAAAATGCTTTACAAATCAAGGGACCTCGAATGTGGAATGACCTTCCCAATTATGTTAAATACTGTACCTCTCCCAACTTTAAGATAAAAACTAAGTACAACCTAATTAACTCAATGTAACCTACCTCACCCCCAAAATGTCAACATATGTCTTCTATTGTAAACAATGCTGTTTGTTAACCAAATTGTATTTTTGTTTTTTCTGCCATGTTCCCCCCTCCCTTTTTCCATTTTTTCCTTTTTTTTTCTCCGCACTATTTATACTTTAATCCCAATTAGTGTTAAGTTTTAGTCTTAGTGTTTTTCCTGCCTGAAACGCTTTGCGTAATAGTGGCTTTAGGCATTGTATGTACTAGCTCTATCTATAAATCCATCAACTTTTGTATCTTACGTTTTATGTATGTACTTTACCTGAATAAATATTTGTTTATGTTGGTTTTGTCCTGATGGATTCTTTTTGCCTACTTTGAAGGCAGCAATAATATCTGTTATATTTAGACTATAACGTAAGTAACGCAAGTATTGTACATACTAGCTCTATCTATAATTCCAACATTATGTTTGTAACTCATCGTCTATGTATGTTTTTACCTGAATAAACATTGGATTTTTTTTTAATTTGAATTTGAATTTTACATTTCTGCAGCCTCCCCTTTATATTGGTCCATTTTTATGTCTCTCACAGGGCAAAATTCTGCTGTATAACTATAACGTTTCTTTGTATCATTAAAATAATTTTTTTATAAAATATTTTTTTTAATTATTTATATATATAAGAGTTCTTACATTCTTGTACAGCCACTAATACGCGTAGCGGTTCGGGCAAGTCCTTAATCCCATGTTCCCTGGAATACGACCCCCGCGAAGAATCGTTTTTACAACAAAGTACCCATTTTACTGTTGAGTTAAACAGAGGCTACAGTTAAGGATTTGCGCCCAGTAAAGCCTCCCCGGCCAGGATACGAACCCAGGACAAAGCGATCGTGGAACGCCAGGCGAGCGTCTTACCACTACGATACGGAGACTGCAAATAATAATAATAATAATAATACAATATAATAATTTATAATAATAATAATAGTAATATTATATTTACAAGAAGGTACAATTTGTTGGTGAGATTACATTAGTGATATTTTTACATTCTTGCAAAGCCAATTACACGCAAGGCGTTTCAGGCTAGTCCTTTTAATCTAACATATCAGGTAAGGTGAAAAAAGTACATTGTAGCAAGGTTTTATGTCAACAATATATATTGACAGGTGATTACTGGTAAAGATTAAGTACTTAAATAGTTTTAAGTACTAATTAAGTACTTGGGGAAGTGGCTAGTCCAAGATACAGCGTGAGTTTGAAGTACAAGGTAGGAAATTATGAGGATGAAATTAGGTACTTCTTGAAATTACTTTTGAACAGGGCATATATGTTGGACAATGTTTTAATTCATCAGGGAGTAAGTTCCAAAGACTGGGCCCTTTTATTTGCATGGAGATTTTGCACAAATTTAGCCTGACTCTGGGAATATCAGAGGTATTTCTTTCTGGTGTGGTGCTCATGGGTTTTATTACACATATCAAGGAAAAGTTTCATATCAAGATTAGCATTTAGTAACATGGTTTTGTACACGTTGTAGCGAGTACAAACATTATACTCACTACAGATTCTCATTAGCTTAATTGCGTAACTAATTAGCACTAATTACACAAGCTATAATCCTATCCCTATTTACAGGTAACATTCTATCCATCCTGATTGGAGGAAGCTGAGGTGTAGTCACCGAATATAAGCAAACGATATGTGAATAGCGGACAGTACAATTTCCACAGTCAAGAATGTAGCACTCGGCGTATGCAGTTCTAATCGACCCCAAGACACTACAGCTTCGACACAGAACAGAAAGCAGACTAGGACCGCATCCAGCTAAAACGCTCTCCCACATAGAGCTCCGCGACTCCGCCCTCCCTCAGCTCTCTGCTCTGCTCCAAGCTCCGTTTTTACGTCTACGACACTGCTGTATCCAAGACTACTAAATAAATATGAAAATCCACTCAACACGATGTATCTAATCTACTCTAAAACGTAGCATAATCGTACGTTACAACGTAAATAGCATATGAGTATGTGTAAAGTGAGTGTATGTTTAGCATGTTAAGGGTCTTAAACAGAGGGTGTGTTGTCTGAAAACAGAGTTTGTTATAGTTCTAATAGCAAATTTTTGCCGAGAGATGATAGGCTTGAGGTATTTTGCAGTGGTTCAACCCCATGCACAGATACCGTATGTAAGATATAGGGATAGACTAGTACATAGTGCGACTAGTGCGTAGAGAGCAGAGTGGGGAACATAATATCTGATTTTCGAAACTATAACGACTGTTTTTGAGACTTCTTTTGCGATGTGTTGTATGTAGGTGCCGAGTCTCTTGTCTATGTATAGGCCAAAGAACTTTCCCTCATTTTTATTAGTAACGTTAACATTGTCTATCTGAAGTTAAATCCGATTTGATGATTTACTACCAAATAAAATGTTGTAGGTCTTTTCTATATTTAGTGTAAGTTTGTTTATTACCGTCTATGAATGGACTTTTGCTAACTCATTGTTGACAATATTATTTAGTGTGTTGGCGTCAGAATGCATGAGGGTAGTATCGTCAGCAAATAGTATAGGTTTAAGAATGTTATACCCATTTGGAAAATCATTGATGTATATAAGAAATAGGAGACGTCCCAAGATGGTAGTACAGTTTATATTATATATATATATATATATATATATATATATATATATATATATATATATATATGTATATATATATATATATATATATATATATATATATATATATATATATATATATACATATATATATATATATATATATATATATGTATATATATATATATATATATATATATATATATATATATATATATATACATATATATATATATATATATATATATATATATATGTCGTACCTAGTAGCCAGAACTCACTTCTCAGCCTACTATGCAAGGCCCGATTTGCCTAATAAGCCAAGTTTTCATGAATTAATGTTTTTTCGTCTACCTAACCTACCTAACCTAACCTAACCTAGCTTTTTTTGGCTACCTAACCTAACCTTACCTATATATATAGGTTAGGTTAGGTTAGGTAGGGTTGGTTAGGTTCGGTCATATATCTACGTTAATTTTAACTCCAATAAAAAAAATTGACCTCATACATTATGTATGAGGTCAATTTTTTTTTATTGGAGTTAAAATTAACGTAGATATATGACCGAACCTAACCAACCCTACCTAACCTAACCTAACCTATCTTTATAGGTTAGGTTAGGTTAGGTAGCCGAAAAAGTTAGGTTAGGTTAGGTTAGGTATGTTAGGTAGTCGAAAAACAATTAATTCATGAAAACTTGGCTTATTAGGCAAATCGGGCCTTGCATAGTAGACTGAGAAGTGAGTTCTGGCTACTAGGTACGACATATATATATATATATATATATATATATATATATATATATATATATATATATATATATATATATATATATATATATCAAGCTCCTTGATATATATATATATATATATATATATATATATATATATATATATATATATATATATATATATATATATTTATATATATATATATATATATATATATATATATATATATATATATATATATATATATATATATATATATATATATATTATTAAATATGACCGAAAAAGTAAGATTAATAATTCTAACACGAATTTTCTCAATCTTTCGTACATTACGCTTCACTGTTGGAGGTAAATCAAAAATCACTTCTCCAAAATTCATTTTTATTTCTAGTCTGACGCGACACGGGCGCGTTTCGTAAAACTTATTACATTTTCAAAGACTTCACAAATACACAACTGATTAGAACTTACGTCTCTCTGATATTATATCTACATTTGAGTGAGGTGGGAAGGATGATGTGGCATTAACACAAGACAGAACAGGGGATATTAATAGGGTATTAAAAGTATCAACACAAGACAGAACAGAAAACAATGGGTATTGAATAGAAGTGTTTGTAGAAAGCCTATTGGTCCATATTTCTTGATGCTTCTATATTGGAGCGGAGTCTTGAGGTGGGTAGAATATAGTTGTGCAATAATTGGCTGTTGATTGCTGGTGTTGACTTCTTGATGTGTAGTGCCTCGCAAACGTCAAGCCGCCTGCTATCGCTGTATCTATCGATGATTTCTGTGTTGTTTACTAGGATTTCTCTGGCGATGGTTTGGTTATGGGAAGAGATTATATGTTCCTTAATGGAGCCCTGTTGCTTATGCATCGTTAAACGCCTAGAAAGAGATGTTGTTGTCTTGCCTATATACTGGGTTTTTTGGAGCTTACAGTCCCCAAGTGGGCATTTGAAGGCATAGACGACGTTAGTCTCTTTTAAAGCGTTCTGTTTTGTGTCTGGAGAGTTTCTCATGAGTAGGCTGGCCGTTTTTCTGGTTTTATAGTAAATCGTCAGTTGTATCCTCTGATTTTTGTCTGTAGGGATAACGTTTCTATTAACAATATCTTTCAGGACCCTTTTCTCCGTTTTATAAAACGGAGGAAAGGGTCTGAAAGATATTGTTAATAGAAACGTTATCCCTACAGACAAAAATCAGAGGATACAACTGACGATTTACTATAAAACCAGAAAAACGGCCAGCCTACTCATGAGAAACTCTCCAGACACAAAACAGAACGCTTTAAAAGAGACTAACGTCGTCTATGCCTTCAAATGCCCACTTGGGGACTGTAAGCTCCAAAAAACCCAGTATATAGGCAAGACAACAACATCTCTTTCTAGGCGTTTAACGATGCATAAGCAACAGGGCTCCATTAAGGAACATATAATCTCTTCCCATAACCAAACCATCGCCAGAGAAATCCTAGTAAACAACACAGAAATCATCGATAGATACAGTGATAGCAGGCGGCTTGACGTTTGCGAGGCACTACACATCAAGAAGTCAACACCAGCAATCAACAGCCAATTATTGCACAACTATATTCTACCCACCTCAAGACTCCGCTCCAATATAGAAGCATCAAGAAATATGGACCAATAGGCTTTCTACAAACACTTCTATTCAATACCCATTGTTTTCTGTTCTGTCTTGTGTTGATACTTTTAATACCCTATTAATATCCCCTGTTCTGTCTTGTGTTAATGCCACATCATCCTTCCCACCTCACTCAAATGTAGATATAATATCAGAGAGACGTAAGTTCTAATCAGTTGTGTATTTGTGAAGTCTTTGAAAATGTAATAAGTTTTACGAAACGCGCCCGTGTCGCGTCAGACTAGAAATAAAAATGAATTTTGGAGAAGTGATTTTTGATTTACCTCCAACAGTGAAGCGTAATGTACGAAAGATTGAGAAAATTCGTGTTAGAATTATTAATCTTACTTTTTCGGTCATATTTAATAATATATGTCTACAGGAATGACTGCTACCAAAATATACTAATATATATATATATATATATATATATATATATATATATATATATATATATATATATATATATATATATATATATATATATATATATATAATATCATTAAAAAAAAACTCGAACGCTCATCAGCTCCTGACGACCCTGCTGCCCCTCCAACTTTATCAGCTGCTCCTTGAGCCCACAACATCCCAAACATGATGTAACAACCCCAGAAGGCAGGTAAGTACACAGTGACCTAAATGTGACAGAAATATTCGACAAAACCTAACCTACTACCTCATCTCGACCTCATTAGTGTTGCTCCCTGGAGGAAGCTAACCTGATGTTTGCTGCTGCCACATCAACGAGTCTACCCCATCTGCCTGCATACATCTCTGCTGCCACCATGCAAAACAATTCTAAGCTCGGTAAGGCCGCAAAGAAAGATAGCACACCTATCAGGATGAACCCAACCAGCCAAGCTAGCAACAGGAATAATGCCGCTGTCTCCCCCTTAGTGGCTGCCGGGGGGGGGGGGGGTAAGGGTACCGACCCTCCCTGCGTCAATAATAACAAACCTTCCCAGCTGAGTGAAGCGTCGTCACTGACTCGAGCCATGCAACAGTTATGTAACCATATGGAGCAACTTAAACGAGCTGCCTCCCCATGTTCTGACTTTAAGCGTCTCGCTGATAATCCATGGCTCAAATTATTGACTCAGATACATGATGACCAAAAGTCTATAATCCGAGAGCAGTCGGACCTGATAATGAAGCTACAGAGTGATGCTTTGGCCATGCACAAGATTAACCAAGATCTGTCTGTCAGAGTCGACCAACTCGAACAGGAATTAAGCTCTCTTCAGATCTCGGTTACTAACTCTAAATCAGCAGAAACCTCTAAGAAGCAAAAAGATATGTTACAAAAGTTAGATAACCATTTTAACTCCCTACAACAGCAACACACTGCAACCCAAGACGAATCAGACCAACTTAAGCTCCTTGATTCTGTCATCATCTCATCACATGATTTTCCCCATGAAACTGACAGAGAAGACTGTACTGCCATCATGATCCAGGAATTGCGTACTAAGTTGAATTATTCAATCGAAGCAAGAGACATTAAGTCAGCTTATAGGGTGGGTACGAAATCATCTGGAACAAACAACAGAAAGATTCGTGTGAAGTTAGATAGCTGCTCCCGCAAGTCAGACCTTATCACTACTGCAGTCGCTAGGAAATCCAATGTTTATGTGAACGAATGTCTAACCAGATTCAGACAAAATCTCTTATTTAAACTACGTTTAATCTGCAATAGATCCACTGCTATTAAACATTGTTTTGTGCGCGATGGTAAAATAATAGCTAGGAAGACTGACTCTGGAAAAACTTATGTCATAACCACTGAGGAACACGTCACTTCTTTCCTGGATGACTGTGGGATATCAGCGGAATAACCAGAACATAATTTGTTGTCTCACATACAACCAAAGTGTACTCAAGCTCTGCCTTTCCTTTCCAAAGGTTTTTATTTTTATTTTATTTTTTGTTTGTCATCTTTGCCTGTTTTATACTCTTAATTATTTGGTCTTAGTTAATCCCCTTGTCACTAAACCTAGGGCTTTTTATTACCCTATTACTTAAAGTAACTTGGTATTTGTTTCTTGTAATCATTTATTGGAATTAATTAACAGTATAATTGTTTATATAAGCATCTACCTCAGTATCTTAGTAAAATCTTCCACATGAATATACTCTCACCCTGTTTATTTTTACACTTAGATTCATATTAGAGTAAATTTCAAGATTTAATTAGATTTACATGTCATCTTTTTTTTTTTCTTTTTTTCTCTCGGAATTATCTATTTGAGCTCACTGTTTTCATAGGTTCATACCAATTATAGGATTTTAATTATCCATTACTAAGCTAATTATCTTCAAGTTCATTTTTTTATGATTATTATTTATCTTACTATTTTTTATTTTACATTTATATTGTCAGTCTCTACTGATTTTTTGTTTTTTATTTTATGTAACTTCTGTGTCTTTCCTGGCTATCTATTGGATCTTTATTTTACTTCTAAATTGTTACTATTTTATTGTATTCGCTTTTATTCTTGTGTTTTGCTTTATCGTGTATCTTGTATCGTGATCCCTCTGCATCTCTATGCACACTGATATTGATCCTGATCAAAATCTTTTGTCTCATATCTACACCAACCAGCACATTGATCATCATTATTGCAAGTATTTCACAGCACACCAGGCTAAAACAAACTCCAAAATAGCACCTGTCTATCAGTTTACAACCAAAATGTTAGATCACTTGGTAAACATTTTGACGATTTAAATGCATTACTCACAGCACTAGGTACTATCTTATCGTTCATTATTTTAACAGAAACTTGGCTAAGTAAAGACTATACCCAACTCTACAACTTAGCTGGTTATAAAGCCGTTCATAACTGTAGGCCCCATAAAAAAGGTGGTGGCACAGCTATATATTACCGAGATACATTTATCTGCAACAGTGTTATTAGTGACAGAGATGACTACTGTGAATATACTTTTGCTCAGTTTACAATTAAATCCCTTAAATCCTCTTTGACTATTGGAGCCATCTATAGATTTCCCAATACTATATAATTATAGACCAATATCAAACCTACCCATTCTATCAAAAATATTTGAAAAAATTATTTACAAACAGCTCTAGTCCTACCTCGTAAAGTTCGACATACTCAGCCCCTGCCAGTTTGGCTTCCGGTCCCAAAAGAGCACCAACGATGCAATCATTAGTCTCCTTGACGTTATCTACACAGCCCTTGACAAAAATGAGTTCCCGATTGGACTCTTCATTGACCTAAGAAAAGCCTTTGATACTGTTAATCACAACTACATCTTACTTAAACTCCAGCATTATGGAATCCGAGGCCTTGCCTTTGACTACATCCGATCCTATCTTAGTGACAGACACCAATATATAACCATCAATAATACAACTTCTTGCACTCTACCAATTACCGTTGGAGTGCCACAGGGCAGTATCTTAGGACCTCTTCTATTTCTTATATATATAAACGATCTGCCTAATGTCTCTAATATTCTCAAACCTATATTGTTTGCTGACGATACTACCCTTATCTATTCAGACCTCAACCCACATACACTAAATAATGTTGTGAATAATGAATTAAAAAAAGTCCACTTATGGATGTCAACGAACAAACTAACATTAAACATCGAAAAGACTCACTACATCTTATTTGGAAGCAAATCATCAAATGCAATTCAGCTACAGATAGACAACATTAACATCAGTAATAAAAATGATGGCAAGTTTCTTGGCCTATTCCTAGACAAGAGACTCAACTTCAGCACCCGCATTCAACACATAACTAAGAAAGTCTCTAAGACAGTTGGTATACTCTCTAAAATCAGATATTATGTTCCTAACTCTGCTCTCCTCTCACTATATTATGCACTAATCTACCCCTATCTTAATTATGGTATCTGTGCATGGGGGTCTACCACTGCAAACCACCTTAAGCCCATCATCACACAGCACAAATCTGCTATCAGAATAATAACTAACTCTGCTTTCAGACAACACTCAGCTCTCTTGTTTAAATCCCTAAACTTGCTAATTATTAACTCCCTCCACACATTCTCTTGTGTCAACTACATTTACAAAACCTTGTTCTTAAATGCAAACCATGCTCTGAAACTCTCCCTGGACAGATGTAATAGGACCCATTATCACCACACCAGAAATAAATATCTCTTTGATATCCCAAGGGTCAAGCTTAATCTGTGTAAACACTCTATGCAAATTATGGGACCTAGTCTATGGAACTCACTCCCTAGTGAATTGAAAAACTGTAAAACTTTTGCCTTATTTAAAAGCAAAACCAAAAAGTACCTAATTTCATATTCTTAGTTTCCTACACTGAGCTTTAAATTTGCTCTGTACCTAGTGTTACCCAATCTCCTAATTTTTATGTAGTATCAAACAACCTTATCATTGTGTTCATTGCTGTCTTCTTTTATGTGCTAGCCATATGCTGTATTGTGACTACCAATTTTTGTCAACTACCATTCAAGCTGTCATTGCAATCAATCTTATATTGTTTCTGCTGTATTGTGCCTACCAATTTTTGTCAACTACCATTCAAGCTGTCATTGCAATCAATCTTAGCTACCTATGTGCTTTAATATACTGTACCTACAATTTTCTCTCATCTTTTTTTCATTCCATGTAACTGTTATCATTTTTTTGTCTATAAATTTTGCAAGTATTTACCTCCTTAAAATTTTCTTAGATTAAGGACCTGCCCGAAACGCTGCGCGTACTAGTGGCTTTACAAGACTGTAATTACCATATTATGTATCCTCACATTCCCAATGTACATTCTTGTATATGCATAAATAAATAAATAATAAAATATATATATATATATATATATATATATATATATATATATATATATATATATATATATATATATATATATATGTCGTACCTAGTAGCCAGAACTCACTTCTCAGCCTACTATGCAAGGCCCGATTTGCCTAATAAGCCAAGTTTTTATGAATTAATTGTTTTTCGACTACCTAACCTACCTAACCTAACCTAACCTAACTTTTTCGGCTACATAACCCAACCTAACCTATAGAGATAGGTTAGGTTAGGTTAGGTAGGGTTGGTTAGGTTCGGTCATATATCTACGTTAATTTTAACTCCAATGAAAAAAAATTGACCTCATACATAATGAAATGGGTAGCTTTATGATTCCATAAGAAAAAAATTAGAGAAAATATATTAATTGAGGAAAACTTGGCTTATTAGGCAAATCGGGCCATGCATAGTAGGCTGAGAAGTGTGTTCTGGTGAAGTGTGTTACCAACCTTTCGTCCTACTCTCTTTCTAAGCACCAGCAAGAACTTCTTGGTCTTGGTCTGTCTTTTGCTACTTCCCCTGGCCCACGCTGTGGCATTGATCTCATTAGTTCCTTTGACAGGTTTGTCAATTCTAACTCTAGTACTCTTTCGGACCTGTCTGCCTTTAGAGGGGCCCTTATCCCCGTTCTTGACAGCTTGTTTTCTAAAAATCACCACCTTCCTCGTCGCTTCCAGCTTGCCCTTGCCTCCCTGAAATCTAACAACTCTATTCTTATCCTTCCTTCCGACAAAGGCAATTCGGTGGTTGTCCTTGACCGTGAGGACTACCTCCGAAAAGCAGATGTCTTGCTCTCTGACTCTCGCACTTATGCTCCTCTGACTTCTAACCCTTTGGATCGCCTCAAAACTTCCTTTAACCGCAAACTAAGACAGCTCTCTAGTCTTTGCCCTCCTGACTTTGATCTCATTAAACGTTTCCGTGTCATCTGCCCTTCTCTTCCTTATTTCTATGGTCTTCCTAAGACTCATAAACCTGGTGTTCCTCTTCGTCCTATCATTTCTTCACGGGGCTCTGTCAGCTATCCTCTTGCCTCCTGGCTCGCTAAAACCCTGACACCTTACCTTGGCACTTTTTCCCCTGCCCACCTTCGTCACTCTCAGCACTTCATAGAAAGACTGCGCCTGCAACCCTCTTGTAAGATGCTTAGTCTTGATGTCGACTCTCTGTTCACTAATGTTCCGCTCGATGACGTTCTCTCTTTCCTTAGACAGCAGGCGTCAGAGGGCCTCCTTCCTCTCCCACTTCCCACTGACGTTTTCCTCGATCTCATTAGACTCTGTGTTGAATCTAACTCTTTCTCTTTCAACGGTAAATATTACACTCAAACTTTCGGTGTCGCTATTGGTTCCCCTCTCTCCCCTGTTCTTGCTAATTTCTACATGGAATACTTCGAAACTGTTCTTCTTCCTTCTATTGATACTCGTCCCTCTCTCTGGCTTCGCTATGTTGATGACATTTTTGCTTTATGGCCTCATGACCTTAATCTTTTCCAGCCTTTCCTCGCCTCTCTTAACAATCTGGCTCCTTCTATCCATTTCAAAGTTGAGTGGGAATCTAATTCCCTCCTTCCTTTTCTTGATGTTCATGTTCACAGCTCTGTGTCTGGATTCTCTTTCTCTGTCTACCGTAAACCCATGCATAGTGGCATGTACATTCACTTCTTTTCCTACCATCCTCCTTCTGTTAAGAAGTGTCCTCGTCTCTCTCTTCCTCCGCGCTCTACGCATCAGCGACCCTCAGTTTCTTGATTCTGAAATTGCCTTTATCTACAAATCATTCTCTCGCCTTGGTTATCCTTTGCATTTCATCAACTGTGCCTACTCTCAAGCTAAACAAAATTTCTTTCATCCTAAACCCGCTTCCAACACTAGTAGCACTGTACTATGCCTTCCTTTCATATCTGAACTCAAAACTTTTACCAATACCTTTCGCCCTCTT